>NC_134486.1:373983606-374181033 GCF_040206685.1 Ascaphus truei | reverse complement strand
GAGACACACAGAGAAAGAGAGAGAACACACACACAGAGAATGAGAGACAGAGAGAGAGAGACAGAGAGAGAGAGACAGACACAGAGAGACAGACACAGAGAGAGAGACACAGAGAGAGAGAGAGACACAGAGAGAGAGACACAGAGAGAGACACAGAGAGAGAGACACAGAGAGAGACACAGAGAGAGAGACACAGAGAGAGAGACGGACAGAGAGAGACAGACAGACAGACAGAGACAGACAGACAGAGACAGACAGACCGAGACAGACAGACAGACAGACAGACAGACAGCGGCACACCCACACACAGAGAGAGAGACAGACAGCAGCACACCCACACACAGAGAGAGAGACAGACAGCGGCACACACACACACAGAAAGAGAGACAGACAGCGGCACACACACACACAGAAAGAGAGACACACACACAGAAAGAGAGACACACACACACACAGAAAGAGAGACACACACACACAGAAAGAGAGAGACACACACACAGAAAGAGAGAGAGAGACACACACACACAGAAAGAGAGACACATACAGTACGCACACAGAAAGAGAGACACACAGAGAAAGAGAGAGAAAGAGAGAACACACACACTGAGAGAATGAGAGACAAAGAGAGAGTGCGACAGAGAGAGCGAAGAAGAGAGTGCGACAGAAAGAGCGAGAGTGCGACAGAGAGAGCGAAGAAGAGTGCGACAGAGAGCGACAGAGAGAGCGAGAGGGCGACAGAGAGAGGGAGAGGGCGACCGAGAGAGGGAGAGGGCGACCGAGAGAGGGAGAGGGCGACCGAGAGAGGGAGAGGGCGACACAGGGAGGGAGAGGGCGACACAGGGAGGGAGAGGGCGACACAGGGAGAGGGTGGGCGACACAGGGAGAGGGTGGGCGACACAGGGAGAGGGTGGGCGACACAGGGAGAGGGTGGGCGACATAGGGAGGGAGGGGGTGACACAGGGAGGGAGAGGGTGACACAGGGAGGGAGAGGGTGACACAGGGAGGGAGAGGGTGAGACAGAGAGAAGGTGACACAGGGAGAGGGAGAGGGTGGGTGACACAGGGAGAGGGTGGGTGACACGGAGAGGGAGAGGGTTGGTGACACAGGGAGAGGGTGGGTGACACAGGGAGAGGGTGGGTGACACAGGGAGAGGGAGAGGGTGGGTGACACAGGGAGAGGGTGGGTGACACAGGGAGAGGGTGGGTGACACAGGGAGAGGGTGGGTGACACAGGGAGAGGGTGGGTGACACAGGGAGAGGGTGGGTGACACAGGGAGAGTGAGAGGGTGACACAGGGAGAGGGAGAGGGTGACACAGGGAGAGGGAGAGGGTGACACAGGGAGAAGGTGACACAGGGAGAGGGAGAGGGAGAGGGTGGGTGACACAGGGAGAGGGAGAGGGTGGGTGACACAGGGAGAGGGTGGGTGACACAGGGAGAGGGTGGGTGACACAAGGAGAGGGAGGGTGACACAGGGAGAGGGAGAGGGTGGGTGACACATGGAGAGGGAGAGGGTGGGTGACACACGGAGAATGAGAGGGTGGGTGACACAGGGAGAGGGTGGGCGACACAGGGAGAGGGTGGGCGACACAGGGAGGGAGAGGGTGACACAGGGAGAGTGAGGGTGACACAGGGAGGGAGAGGGTGACACAGGGAGAGGGTGACACATGGAGAGGGAGAGGGTGGGTGACACAGGGAGAGGGTGGGTGACACGGAGAGGGAGAGGGTGGGTGACACAGGGAGAGGGTGGGTGACACAGGGAGAGGGAGAGGGTGGGTGACACAGGGAGAGGGTGGGTGACACAGGGAGAGGGAGAGGGTGGGTGACACAGGGAGAGGGTGGATGACACAGGGAGAGGGTGGGTGACACAGGGAGAGGGTGGGTGACACAGGGAGAGCGTGGGTGACACAGGGAGAGGGTGAGGGTGACACAGGGAGAGGGAGAGGGTGACACAGGGAGAGGGAGAGGGTGACACAGGGAGAGGGTGGGTGACACAGGGAGAGGGTGGGCGACACAGGGAGAGGGTGGGCGACACAGGGAGGGAGAGGGTGACACAGGGAGGGAGAGGGTGACACAGGGAGGGAGAGGGTGACACAGGGAGGGAGAGGGTGACACAGGGAGAGGGTGACACAGGTAGAGGGAGAGGGTGGGTGACACAGGGAGAGGGTGGGTGACACGGAGAGGGAGAGGGTGGGTGACACAGGGAGAGGGTGGGTGACACAGGGAGAGGGAGAGGGTGGGCGACACAGGGAGAGGGTGGGCGACACAGGGAGAGGGTGGGCGACACAGGGAGAGGGTGGGCAACACTGGGAGGGAGAGGGAGACACAGGGAGGGAGAGGGTGACACAGGGAGGGAGAGGGTGACACAGGGCGGGAGAGGGTGACACAGGGAGAGGGTGACACAGGGAGAGGGAGAGGGTGGGTGACACAGGGAGAGGGTGGGTGACACAGGGAGAGGGTGGGTGACACAGGGAGAGGGTGGGTGACACAGGGAGAGGGAGAGGGTTACACAGGGAGAGGGAGCAGGTGACACAGGGAGAGGGAGAGGGTGGGTGACACAGGGAGAGGGTGGGTGACACAGGGAGAGGGTGGGTGACACAGGGAGAGGGTGGGTGACACAGGGAGAAGGTGGGTGACACAGGGAGAGTGAGAGGGTGACACATGGAGAGGGAGAGGGTGACACAGGGAGAGGGAGAGGGTGACACAGGGAGAAGGTGACACAGGGAGAGGGAGAGGGTGGGTGACACAGGGAGAGGGAGAGGGTGGGTGACACAGGGAGAGGCTGGGTGACACAGGGAGAGGGTGGGTGACACAGGGAGAGGGTGGGTGACACAGAGAGAGGGTGGGTGACACAGGGAGAGGGTGGGTGACACATGGAGAGGGTGGGTGACACAGGGAGAGTGAGAGGGTGACACAGGGAGAGAGAGGGTGACACAGGAGGGAGAGGGTGACACATGGAGAGGGTGACACAGGGAGAGGGAGAGGGTGGGTGACACAGGGAGAGGGTGGGTGACACAGGTAGAGGGAGAGGGTGGGTGATACAGGGAGAGGGTGGGTGACACAGGGAGAGGGTGGGTGACACAGGGAGAGGGTGGGTGACACAGGGAGAGGGTGGGTGACACAGGGAGAAGGTGGGTGACACAGGGAGAGTGAGAGGGTGACACAGGGAGAGGGAGAGGGTGACACAGGGAGAGGGAGAGGGTGACACAGGAGAAGGTGACACAGGGAGAGGGAGAGGGTGGGTGACACAGGGAGAGGGAGAGGGTGGGTGACACAGGGAGAGGGTGGGTGACACAGGGAGAGGGTGGGTGACACAAGGAGAGGGAGGGTGACACAGGGAGAGGGAGAGGGTGGGTGACACACGGAGAGGGAGAGGGTGGGTGACACACGGAGAATGAGAGGGTGGGTGACACAGGGAGAGGGTGGGCGACACAGGGAGAGGGTGGGCGACACAGGGAGGGAGAGGGTGACACAGGGAGAGTGAGGGTGAAACAGGGAGGGAGAGGGTGACACAGGGAGGGAGAGGGTGACACAGGGAGAGGGTGACACATGGAGAGGGAGAGGGTGGGTGACACAGGGAGAGGGTGGGTGACACGGAGAGGGAGAGGGTGGGTGACACAGGGAGAGGGAGAGGGTGGGTGACACAGGGAGAGGGTGGATGACACAGGGAGAGGGTGGGTGACACAGGGAGAGGGTGGGTGACACAGGGAGAGCGTGGGTGACACAGGGAGAGGGTGAGGGTGACACAGGGAGAGGGAGAGGGTGACACAGGGAGAGGGAGAGGGTGACACAGGGAGAGGGTGGGTGACACAGAGAGAGGGTGGGCGACACAGGGAGAGGGTGGGCGACACAGGGAGGGAGAGGGTGACACAGGGAGGGAGAGGGTGACACAGGGAGGGAGAGGGTGACACAGGGAGGGAGAGGGTGACACAGGGAGAGGGTGACACAGGTAGAGGGAGAGGGTGGGTGACACAGGGAGAGGGTGGGTGACACGGAGAGGGAGAGGGTGGGTGACACAGAGAGAGGGTGGGTGACACAGGGAGAGGGAGAGGGTGGGCGACACAGGGAGAGGGTGGGCGACACAGGGAGAGGGTGGGCAACACTGGGAGGGAGAGGGAGACACAGGGAGGGAGAGGGTGACACAGGGAGGGAGAGGGTGACACAGGGAGGGAGAGGGTGACACAGGGAGAGGGTGACACAGGGAGAGGGAGAGGGTGGGTGACACAGGGAGAGGGTGGGTGACACAGGGAGAGGGTGGGTGACACAGTGAGAGGGAGAGGCTGGGTGACACAGGGAGATGGTGGGTGACACAGGGAGAGGGTGGGTGATACAGAGAGAGGGTGGGTGACACAGGGAGAGGGTGGGTGACACAGGGAGAGGGTGGGTGACACAGGGAGAGTGAGAGGGTGACACAGGGAGAGAGAGGGTGACACAGGGAGGGAGAGGGTGACACAGGGAGGGAGAGGGTGACACATGGAGAGGGTGACACAGGGAGAGGGAGAGGGTGGGTGACACAGGGAGAGGGTGGGTGACACAGGTAGAGGGAGAGGGTGGGTGATACAGGGAGAGGGTGGGTGACACAGGGAGAGGGTGGGTGACACAGGGAGAGGGTGGGTGACACAGGAGAGGGTGGGTGACACAGGGAGAGGGAGAGGGTGACACAGGGAGAGGGAGAGGGTGACACATGGAGAGGGAGAGGGTGACACAGGGAGAGGGTGGGTGACACAGGGAGAGGGTGGGTGACACAGGGAGAGGGTGGGTGACACAGGGAAAGGGTGGGTGACACAGGGAGAGGGTGGGTGACACAGGGAGAGGGTGGGTGACACAGGGAGATGGTGGGTGACACAGGGAGAGGGTGGGTGACACAGGGAGAGGGTGACACAGGGAGTGGGAGAGGGTGACACAGGGAGAGGGTGACACAGGGAGACGGAGAGGGTGACACAGGGAGAGGGAGAGGGTGACACAGGGAGGGAGAGGGTGACACAGGGAGAGGGTGACACAGGTAGAGGGAGAGGGTGGGTGACACAGGGAGAGGGTGGGTGACACGGAGAGGGAGAGGGTGGGTGACACAGGGAGAGGGTGGGTGACACAGGGAGAGGGAGAGGGTGGGCGACACAGGGAGAGGGTGGGCGACACAGGGAGAGGGTGGGCGACACAGGGAGAGGGTGGGCAACACTGGGAGGGAGAGGGAGACACAGGGAGGGAGAGGGTGACACAGGGAGGGAGAGGGTGACACAGGGCGGGAGAGGGTGACACAGGGAGAGGGTGACACAGGGAGAGGGAGAGGGTGGGTGACACAGGGAGAGGGTGGGTGACACGGAGAGGGAGAGGGTGGGTGACACAGGGAGAGGGTGGGTGACACAGGGAGAGGGAGAGGGTGGGCGACACAGGGAGAGGGTGGGCGACACAGGGAGAGGGTGGGCGACACAGGGAGAGGGTGGGCAACACTGGGAGGGAGAGGGAGACACAGGGAGGGAGAGGGTGACACAGGGAGGGAGAGGGTGACACAGGGCGGGAGAGGGTGACACAGGGAGAGGGTGACACAGGGAGAGGGAGAGGGTGGGTGACACAGGGAGAGGGTGGGTGACACAGGGAGAGGGTGGGTGACACAGTGAGAGGGAGAGGCTGGGTGACACAGGGAGAGGGTGGGTGACACAGGGAGAGGGTGGGTGACACAGAGAGAGGGTGGGTGACACAGGGAGAGGGTGGGTGACACATGGAGAGGGTGGGTGACACAGGGAGAGTGAGAGGGTGACACAGGGAGAGAGAGGGTGACACAGTGAGGGAGAGGGTGACACAGGGAGGGAGAGGGTGACACATGGAGAGGGTGACACAGGGAGAGGGAGAGGGTGGGTGACACAGGGAGAGGGTGGGTGACACAGGTAGAGGGAGAGGGTGGGTGATACAGGGAGAGGGTGGGTGACACAGGGAGAGGGTGGGTGACACAGGGAGAGGGTGGGTGACACAGGGAGAGGGTGGGTGACACAGGGAGAGGGAGAGGGTTACACAGGGAGAGGGAGCAGGTGACACAGGGAGAGGGAGAGGGTGGGTGACACAGGGAGAGGGTGGGTGACACAGGGAGAGGGTGGGTGACACAGGGAGAGGGTGGGTGACACAGGGAGAAGGTGGGTGACACAGGGAGAGTGAGAGGGTGACACATGGAGAGGGAGAGGGTGACACAGGGAGAGGGAGAGGGTGACACAGGGAGAAGGTGACACAGGGAGAGGGAGAGGGTGGGTGACACAGGGAGAGGGAGAGGGTGGGTGACACAGGGAGAGGGTGGGTGACACAGGGAGAGGGTGGGTGACACAAGGAGAGGGAGGGTGACACAGGGAGAGGGAGAGGGTGGGTGACACACGGAGAGGGAGAGGGTGGGTGACACACGGAGAATGAGAGGGTGGGTGACACAGGGAGAGGGTGGGCGACACAGGGAGAGGGTGGGCGACACAGGGAGGGAGAGGGTGACACAGGGAGAGTGAGGGTGAAACAGGGAGGGAGAGGGTGACACAGGGAGGGAGAGGGTGACACAGGCAGAGGGTGACACATGGAGAGGGAGAGGGTGGGTGACACAGGGAGAGGGTGGGTGACACGGAGAGGGAGAGGGTGGGTGACACAGGGAGAGGGAGAGGGTGGGTGACACAGGGAGAGGGTGGATGACACAGGGAGAGGGTGGGTGACACAGGGAGAGGGTGGGTGACACAGGGAGAGCGTGGGTGACACAGGGAGAGGGTGAGGGTGACACAGGGAGAGGGAGAGGGTGACACAGGGAGAGGGAGAGGGTGACACAGGGAGAGGGTGGGTGACACAGGGAGAGGGTGGGCGACACAGGGAGAGGGTGGGCGACACAGGGAGAGGGTGGGCAACACAGGGAGGGAGAGGGTGACACAGGGAGGGAGAGGGTGACACAGGGAGGGAGAGGGTGACACAGGGAGGGAGAGGGTGACACAGGGAGAGGGTGACACAGGTAGAGGGAGAGGGTGGGTGACACAGGGAGAGGGTGGGTGACACGGAGAGGGAGAGGGTGGGTGACACAGGGAGAGGGTGGGTGACACAGGGAGAGGTAGAGGGTGGGCGACACAGGGAGAGGGTGGGCGACACAGGGAGAGGGTGGGCGACACAGGGAGAGGGTGGGCAACACTGGGAGGGAGAGGGAGACACAGGGAGGGAGAGGGTGACACAGGGAGGGAGAGGGTGACACAGGGAGGGAGAGGGTGACACAGGGAGAGGGTGACACAGGGAGAGGGAGAGGGTGGGTGACACAGGGAGAGGGTGGGTGACACAGGGAGAGGGTGGGTGACACAGTGAGAGGGAGAGGCTGGGTGACACAGGGAGAGGGTGGGTGACACAGGGAGAGGGTGGGTGATACAAAGAGAGGGTGGGTGACACAGGGAGAGTGAGAGGGTGACACAGGGAGAGAGAGGGTGACACAGGGAGGGAGAGGGTGACACAGGGAGGGAGAGGGTGACACAGGGAGGGAGAGGGTGACACAGGGAGGGAGAGGGTGACACAGGGAGGGAGAGGGTGACACAGGGAGAGGGTGACACAGGTAGAGGGAGAGGGTGGGTGACACAGGGAGAGGGTGGGTGACACGGAGAGGGAGAGGGTGGGTGACACAGGGAGAGGGTGGGTGACACAGGGAGAGGTAGAGGGTGGGCGACACAGGGAGAGGGTGGGCGACACAGGGAGAGGGTGGGCGACACAGGGAGAGGGTGGGCAACACTGGGAGGGAGAGGGAGACACAGGGAGGGAGAGGGTGACACAGGGAGGGAGAGGGTGACACAGGGAGGGAGAGGGTGACACAGGGAGAGGGTGACACAGGGAGAGGGAGAGGGTGGGTGACACAGGGAGAGGGTGGGTGACACAGGGAGAGGGTGGGTGACACAGTGAGAGGGAGAGGCTGGGTGACACAGGGAGAGGGTGGGTGACACAGGGAGAGGGTGGGTGATACAAAGAGAGGGTGGGTGACACAGGGAGAGTGAGAGGGTGACACAGGGAGAGAGAGGGTGACACAGGGAGGGAGAGGGTGACACAGGGAGGGAGAGGGTGACACAGGGAGGGAGAGGGTGACACAGGGAGGGAGAGGGTGACACATGGAGAGGGTGACACAGGGAGAGGGAGAGGGTGGGTGACACAGGGAGAGGGTGGGTGACACAGGTAGAGGGAGAGGGTGGGTGATACAGGGAGAGGGTGGGTGACACAGGGAGAGGGTGGGTGACACAGGGAGAGGGTGGGTGACACAGGGAGAGGGTGGGTGACACAGGGAGAGGGAGAGGGTGACACAGGGAGAGGGAGCGGGTGACACATGGAGAGGGAGAGGGTGACACAGGGAGAGGGTGGGTGACACAGGGAGAGGGTGGGTGACACAGGGAGAGGGTGGGTGACACAGGGAAAGGGTGGGTGACACAGGGAGAGGGTGGGTGACACAGGGAGAGGGTGGGTGACACAGGGAGATGGTGGGTGACACAGGGAGAGGGTGGGTGACACAGGGAGAGGGTGACACAGGGAGAGGGAGAGGTTGACACAGGGAGAGGGTGACACAGGGAGACAGAGAGGGTGACACAGGGAGAGGGAGAGGGTGACACAGGGAGAGGGAGAGGGTGACACAGGGAGAGGGTGACACAGGGAGAGGGAGAGGGTGGGCGACACAGGGAGAGGATGGGTGACACAGGGAGAGGGTGGGTGACACAGTGAGAGGGAGAGGCTGGGTGACACAGGGAGAGGGTGGGTGACACAGGGAGAGGGTGGGTGATACAGAGAGAGGGTGGGTGACACAGGGAGAGGGTGGGTGACACAGGGAGAGGGTGGGTGACACAGGGAGAGTGAGAGGGTGACACAGGGAGAGAGAGGGTGACACAGGGAGGGAGAGGGTGACACAGGGAGGGAGAGGGTGACACATGGAGAGGGTGACACAGGGAGAGGGAGAGGGTGGGTGACACAGGGAGATGGTGGGTGACACAGGTAGAGGGAGAGGGTGGGTGATACAGGGAGAGGGTGGGTGACACAGGGAGAGGGTGGGTGACACAGGGAGAGGGTGGGTGACACAGGGAGAGGGTGGGTGACACAGGGAGAGGGAGAGGGTGACACAGGGAGAGGGAGCGGGTGACACAGGGAGAGGGTGACACAGGGAGAGGGTGGGTGACACAGGGAGAGGGTGGGTGACACAGGGAGAGGGTGGGTGACACAGGGAAAGGGTGGGTGACACAGGGAGAGGGTGGGTGACACAGGGAGAGGGTGGGTGACACAGGGAGATGGTGGGTGACACAGGGAGAGGGTGGGTGACACAGGGAGAGGGTGACACAGGGAGAGGGAGAGGGTGACACAGGGAGAGGGTGACACAGGGAGACGGAGAGAGTGACACAGGGAGAGGGAGAGGGTGACACAGGGAGAGGGAGAGGGTAACACAGGGAGAGGGTGACACAGGGAGAGGGAGAGGGTGGGCGACACAGGAAGAGAGAGAGGGTGGGTGACACAGGGAGAGGGTGGGTGACACAGGGAGAGGGTGGGTGACACAGGGAGAGGGAGGGTGAAACAGGGAGAGGGAGAAGGTGGGTGACACAGGGAGAGGGAGAGGGTGGGTGACACAGGGAGAGGGTGGGTGACACAGGGAGAGGGTGGGTGACACAGGGAGAGGGTGGGTGACACAGGGAGAGGGTGGGTGACACAGGGAGAGGGTGGGTGACACAGGGAGAGGGAGGGTGACACAGGGAGAGGGTGGGTGACACAGGGAGAGGGTGGGTGACACAGGGAGAGGTAGAGGGAGAGAGAGGGAGGGTGACACAGGAAGATGGAAAGGATGACACAGGGAGAGGGAGAGGGTGACACAGGGAGACGGAGAGGGTGACACGGGAGAGGGAGAGGGTGACACATGGAGAGGGTGACACAGGGAGAGGGTGACACAGGGAGAGGGAGAGGGTGACGCAGGGAGAGGGAGAGGGTGACACATGGAGAGGGTGACACAGGGAGAGGGAGAAAGGGTGACAGACTCACAGACACACACACTCACTCAGACACACTCACTCAGACACACTCACACAGACACACTCACACTCACAGACACTCACAGACACAGTCAGTCACCCGCAAGGCAGGGGGTCGCACATGACAGCAGTGGGGCCTGCACGGCAGTGGGCCCCCCACACGGCAGGAGCGCCTCTGCAAGGGGCCGTGCCCCCTCCAGAGGCGGACGCCGACGCCGCAGTATTCACTGATAGAATGGAGAAGGGCTGGTAGGGGATTTCCCCTGCTTATACCGAGCAGGGAGAGGCACCGGTTAGGGGATTTCCCCTGCTTAGACCGAGCAGGGAGAGGCACCGGTTAGGGAATTTCCCCTGCTAACAGCTGAGCTGGCCATCAGAGCAGGAGAAGAGTAGGGCTCGGGGTTTCCTTAACAGCTGAGTGCTTGTGTGACAGATCGGGGGAAGCGGGAAGTGGCACGGGAAGTGGTGCAGGAAGCCGGGGGAAGCGGGGAACACCCCCACTAACATCACCCACGGCGCGGGTATCGTGGGAAGCGGGAAGTGGCACGGGAAGCCGGGGGGAGAATGGGGGAACACCTTGGCTTGCAGGGAAGGAGCAGAGGGACCGCAGGATGGAGGAATAGAGACTACTTACTCTCCAACAGATCTCCGGCCAGAAAGAATGGCCGTTCGTTGGAGGCGGGCTCGTATAGAGCCTGGCCGCGCGCCCACAAAGCCTAGGAGCACGCGCCAATCAGCTGTCAGGTAGGGGAGGTTTTTTTTTTTTCAGCGCGAGCAGGGAAATTTAAAAAAACACGTGTGCTGCTTTGGCCAATATTTACTCGCCCGGAGGTTAAATCCAGGCGTGTAAATGTATAGGATTGTCGAACACTGTATATATATATATATAATAATATTATGGTTTAGCCTATCCCATAGCCTCTCTTACATTCCCAGCAAAATCAACCCCACACTGATGAGACCCATCAAGGTCGAAACAGCTGTCTGTGGGTGGTTTTCTGGGTATGCACCTTAACTCTGGCTGTGCTCAAAGCTGTGACCATGCAGCAAGCTTAAGCCTATAGGGAACCATGTTAAAAATGGTTATTGAGGCAAAAAGTGACACTGTGTGCTCATTTGCATGTCATTTCCCATAATCCCTTGCTGCAGTGGAAGTGCTGTATGCTGGGTGATAATGGGGAAAGGCGGGGTTGCAGACCTGCCTAAGACATGCAGATGAGCATACAGCTATATTTGTATATTTGCTTTCCTGTGGAGGGTTTTTGTCACTTTTTTTACTCACCATAACTTAACTCAGTATTATGGTTTAGCCTATCCCATAGCCTCTCTTGCATTCCCAGTAAAATCAACCCCACACTGATGAGACCCATCAAGGTCGAAACAGCTGTCTGTCTGTGGGTGGTTTTCTGGGTATGCACCTTAACCCTGGCTGTGCTCAAAGCTGTGACCATGCAGCAAGCTTAAGCCTATAGGGAACCATGTTAAAAATGGTTATTGAGGCAAAAAGTGACACTGTGTGCTCATTTGCATGTCATTTCCCAGAATCCCTTGATGCAGTGGAAGTGCTGTATGCTGGGTGATAATGGGGAAAGGCGGGGTTGCAGACCTGCCTAAGACATGCAGATGAGCATACAGCTATATTTGCATATTTGCTTTCCTGTGGAGGGGTTTTGTCACTTTTTTTACTAAACATAACTTAACTCAGTATTATGGTTTAGCCTATCCCATAGCCTCTCTTGCATTGCCAGTAAAATCAACCCCACACTGATGAGACCCATCAAGGTCGAAACAGCTGTCTGTGGGTGGTTTTCTGGGTATGCACCTTAGCCCTGGCTGTGCTCAAAGCTGTGACCATGCAGCAAGCTTAAGCCTATAGGGAACCATGTTAAAAATGGTTATTGAGGCAAAAAGTGACACTGTGTGCTCATTTGCATGTCATTTCCCAGAATCCCTTGCTGCAGTGGAAGTGCTGTATGCTGGGTGATAATGGGGAAAGGCGGGGTTGCAGACCTGCCTAAGACATACAGATGAGCATACAGCTATATTTGCATATTTGCTTTCCTGTGGAGGGTTTTTGTCACTTTTTTTACTCACCATAACTTAACTCAGCATTATGGTTTAGCCTATCCCATAGCCTCTCTTGCATTCCCAGTAAAATCAACCCCACACTGATGAGACCCATCAAGGTCGAAACAGCTGTCTGTGGGTGGTTTTCTGGGTATGCACCTTAACCCTGGCTGTGCTCAAAGCTGTGACCATGCAGCAAGCTTAAGCCTATAGGGAACCATGTTAAAAATGGTTATTGAGGCAAAAAGTGACACTGTGTGCTCATTTGCATGTCATTTCCCAGAATCCCTTGCTGCAGTGGAAGTGCTGTATGCTGGGTGAAAATGGGGAAAGGCGGGGTTGCAGACCTGCCTAAGACATGCAGATGAGCATACAGCTATATTTGCATATATATATATATATATATACACACACACAGTATATATACATACAGTATATATACATACAGTATATATATATATATATATATATATATATATATATATATATATATATATATATATATATATAAATATATATATATATATATATATATTGTGACAAATGCCCCTCTTTTGTAGTGCTGACGTCTGTCTGGGTTCTTCCCGACACAGTCTTCTAGGGTTAATTATACAACAAACAGGATCATGCAAAGTATTATGCTGCTTAACTCAGGCTTCTGCCTGCTTTATTTTCATCCAAGTAAGGTACTGCAGCTTTAACATGTGTAGGTTAGAGGTACTCAGATACTTTCATTCAGCAGTTCACACATTTCAGTGTTACAATATTTCCCACACTGTTATTTCAAGAAATAAAACCAAAATCATATAAGCAAATCCTATCCCTTTCAGGGATCTAACTACACATCAGAATCAGTCTCTCTAACAGCTGCTGGCCAACTAAACTGGTTCCCCAGCTTAAAACAATGCTCTCTCATTTAGGGACACAAGATACAGCACAGTCTTTTAGCAACAGCAGTAATCATTTGTTTTGTCTTATCTGTTCGTGGTGTCCAGGCAAATCCTCTGGTACTGTCATACGTGGAGAGGCCGTCAACCTCGATACTGGATGCAGGAGAGTAGCGACACCCCCAGCCCCCAGGCTCCAAGGAGAGAGAGTGAAATGCAAAACCTCTCTGCTCTAAATACCTGTGCATGTGATTAGAAAAGCAGGTGAGGGAGAACTAGAGCCATTGTAATCTGTGGTCTGGATTTTCCATCCAGCTGCCTGAGGTAATGGGAAGCTGTGGAACGGATCATTTGTAACTATTCCTGCACTTTCTGCTCTAAAATGGGGCAGAAAGCTGCCTAACATCTTTGGACTATGTCACAATATATATATATATATATATATATATATATATATATATATATATATATATATATATATATATATATATATATATATATATATATAGTATATACACACACACACACACACACAGTATACACACACACACAGTATATACACACACACAGTATATACACACACAGTATATACACACACAGTATACACACACACACACACACACACACACAGTATATATACACACACACAGTATATTCACACACACACACACACACACACTCACACAGTATATACACACACACACAGTATATATACACACACACACACACACACACAGTATATACACACAGTATATACACACACACACAGTATATACACACACACAGTATATACACACACACACACAGTATATATATACACACACACACAGTATACACACACACAGTATATACACACACACACACAATATATAAACACACACAGTATATACACACACACACAGTATATAAACACACACAGTATATATACATGTAGCCCTTTTTCTGAACTCTCTCAAAGGAACTACTGGTCACTGTATAACAACTGCGGCTCCAGGAGATCTGAGCCTCCGCTAGCTGGGATCCTGGGGTAACACTTACACATTTCCTTAGCGCAGCATCTCCACTTACCCAGGATCCCCGTGATGTGAGATTCCCCTGGGCAAGAAACATTCAACACCTTATGATAACCAATACCTTTTACTTGAGAACATATACACATATATCAACAATAGAATAACAGGTGTCCCTCTACAGAGGAGACACTAATAACCAAGGCGTCTCACCAAACGCTTCCCCCAACACAGAGAGATCACACCCAGTGTCCATAGGATCCCCACCCAATGTCCCGCACTCTTGCAGAGAGAGGATATGGGTGACTGCGCAGTCACTATTAAGCTAAAGGCCCGTTGGTGCACTTGTGGATGTAAAGTACCTGCCAAGCACTCCAGTACTCGGATCAGCAACTGCTTCACAAAGGATCCGTCGCTCGGTGATTCCGTCTGATCCCAAACGGGTTCTTTGCACGAGGACCGCTGTGGCAGGACGGCCTGTAGCCAAGGTCAGGGAACAGTCCACATGTATAGTTTCAGGATAAATAAAAACGTTCAGTGGCTTTATTTCTCCACAGTAACATAACATGCGGGTACACTGTCCCTTTAACAAAATAAATCCTGCTCCACTTTTGGAGAAAAACTGACTAATAACACAGCAGACCTATCTAGCAGGCTGGCTGGCTAAACCAGAACCAAACCATAAGGGTACTTTAAGCAGTCAGTAAACAAATGAATAATCCTTACTTTAGTTGAAGTAGTCTTTGGTGAAATCTCTCTGGCTAAGGGCTCACGCAGCAGTGTGCTTCTCTCTCTCTCTCTCTCTGGCAGCTACTGCCAGTCACATGATCCTTTATCTACCTTGCTGGCTCTCAGGTGTCAGCTAAAGAGTTCTGATTTCCTAACTTCCACCTGAGTTAACCCTTATGAGTGCTGGATGAAGCACTCAGACATATGTCTCCCAGGCGTAACTGATAGGAGTTGACTTCACTCTGTCACATACCTCCCCTGTTTGTGTGTGGCTAGTGTCCCACACGGCTGAAGCCCGACCCTCCACTCCTTCCCTTGACAAAAAATCAGCATTTCCATGGTCCTTTCCAGGTCTATGTTGAATATCAAAAGAGAAGGGTTGGAGGGCAATATACCACGTGGTCAACCTTGGATTTGTGTCCTTCATGGTGTTTAACCACTTCAAGGGCGCATGGTCAGTGACCAGGGTGAAGTGTACTCCGGCGACATAATGTCTCAAGGCCTCAATTGCCCATTTTACAGCGAGGCACTCCTTCTCAATAACGGAATACCTCACTTCCCTTTGGAACAGCTTCCGGCTGATGAACAGTATGGGGTGTTCAACACCATCAAATTGCTGAGACAGCACTGCTCCCAGTCCTACCTCTGAGGCATCCGTCTGGATGATGAAGGGCTCTTTAAAATCTGGGCTCCGAAGAACGGGGCCCTCTGACAGGCACTTTTTTAGCATGTCAAAGGCGTCTTGGCACTTCCACGACCATTTAACTTGGGTCGGGGCACTCTTTTTTGTCAGATCTGTTAGGGGTGCAGATATTTCTGAAAAATTGGGGATAAACCGCCAGTAATACCCTGCTAACCCCAAAAGGGAGCGGACCTGTGTCTTTGTCTGTGGGGTGCTGACTTCCTTTATGGCGGCCACCTTGCTAGCTAGTGGCTTTACTATCCCTCCCCCAACGGCATAGCCCATGTACTTTGTAGTGGATTTACCCAGGGCACATTTTTTTGGATTTGCAGTGAGCCCTGCTTCTCTTAGGGACGTTAGGACTGCCCTTAACCTTTTTATATGAGACTGCCAGTGTCTGCTATAGATGACAATGTCATCCAAGTAGGCCGCGGCATATGCCCTATGGGGTCATAGTACCTTGTCCATTAACCTTTGGAACGTGGCTGGAGCCCCATGTAACCCAAATGGCATAGTGACGAATTGGTATAAACCGAGAGGGGTGGCGAAGTCAGTTTTGCATTTGGATTCTTCCGCTAGAGGTATCTGCCAATATCCTTTCGTGAGATCTAGGGTGGAGATATACTCTGCTTTACCAAGCGAATCAAGCAATTCATCCACCCTAGGCATTGGATATGCATCAAATCTGGATAAAGCATTTACCTTTCGCAGATCCACGCAAAACCTCACCTTCCCATCTGGTTGAGGGACCAACACGATAGGGCTACACCATTCGCTGTGGGACTCCTCGATCACGCCCAATTCCAACATGTCTATTATCTCCCTCTCTACCAGGTCTTTTCGGCCCTCTGGCAATCTATAGGGACGGGACCGTACTTTTACGCCAGGTTCTGTCTCAATCCTATGGGACACTAAATCAGTCTGCCCTGGCAGCTCAGAAAAAACATCTGGGAACTGGTCACAAACATCAAGTAGGTCTGACCTTTGTTCCGTTGTTAACTGCTCTCCCATGGGAACCTGATGGTCAGTGTACGTACTACCCTTTGGAAGCTTTGGACCCAAATTCGTCTCTCCTTCCCGAGGGTGAATGAAAAGCGATCTCATCGTTTTCCAGGGTTTCAGGAGGTTCACGTGGTAGATTTGTTTACCCTTCCTGGACCCTGGTTGAGAGATCTCATAGTTCACTTCCCCGGTGCGGCGGAGAACTTGGAAAGGACCCTGCCACTTCGCAAGGAGTTTACTCCTTGATGTCGGTAGTAGTAGCATCACTTGGTGCCCTCAAGCGAGCATTTTGGTTGTACTGCCTCTCTTGACGTTCTTGAGCAGATTTGAGGTTTTCCTTCGCAAACCGACCTATCATTTCTAGGCGGTTTCTAAGGTCTATGACATACTGAAGGGTATTCTTGGAGGGGGAGGGCTCTTCCTCCCAGGATTACTTCAGTAGGTCGAGAATACCCCGAGGTTGGCGTCCATATAGGAGCTCAAACGGGGAGAAGCCTGTGGATGATTGGGGAACTTCTCGTACTGCAAACAACAGGAAAGGGAGAAGTTCATCCCAAGCTCGGTTTTCAGTGTCCACAAACTTCCCAAGCATAGTTTTTAAAGTACGGTTAAACCTCTCTACCAATCCATCAGTCTGAGGATGGTAGACCGAGGTCCGGACGGATTTTACCTCCAATAACTTCAGGACATCCTGCATTAACTTTGCCATGAAATTTGTTCCCTGGTCAGTTAACATTACTTGTGGAAGTCCTACCCTAGAAAATAGTTCTAACAGCCTGTGAGCAACCTGTTAGCAGTGGCTGATCTCAGAGGGAAGGCCTCAGGATACCTGGTGGCATAAATCAACAACAACGAGTATAAATTTATGTCCCTTCGCAGAGGGTTTTAAAGGTCCGACCAGATCTACCCCAATTCTCTCGAATGGGATGGCTACCAAGGGCAGAGGAACCAAAGGAGCCGGCTTCTGTCCTTTTTGGCTAGTTAACTGGCATTCATGACATGTCTCACATAGTTTCATGATGTCACCATGTATGCCTGGCCAGTAAAACCGGGACGAGATGCGGTCCGTGGTCTTATCTCTGCCCAAATGACCACCCCATGGGAGAGTATGGGCTAGGGTAAACACTGTTTTAATCAACCCTTTAGGGACTAGCATCTGTCGAATGACCTCCCCTGTTTGTGTAACCTTATTCACACGATATAGTATGTCATTCAACAGTTCAAAATGTGGAAACACTTTTACACCTTGTTCATCTATTATCTTGTTGTTGACCTGTACCACCTTCTCATATTGTCTAGCCAGAGCTGGGTCCTCCCTCTGCCTCTGACAGAAGTCAGGAAGATCCAGGTCTGGCAACACTCCCGTATCTATCTGTTCCCCACCCTGGTCATCCCCGGCCATGACCTGCAGTCCTTTGGCCTGACTAATGTTACCAAAAGTCCCAGCCTTTCTTAACCAGTCCTCTTTTTCCGCACATCTCTGTTTACGTGTCTTTGGGACATGGTGTCTACGGGGGAAAATCTCTGAGGAAAAAGGGAACAAGTCTCCGGGCTTCTCCGGTACCAGAGAAATAGGCTCCGTAGGAGTAGGGGCCAACAATGTTTTGAGGCAGGGCCAGTCTCGGCCAAGTAGAACAGGAGCAGGTAGCCAGGGAGCAACTCCCACTAGTAGGCTAGCCTCTTGATCCTGGATACGCAGTGTAACGTTCGCTGTCGGGTATCTCTTTGTATCCCCATGGATACACTCGATATTCCAAGGAGAGTCATAAGATAGTCTATTGCTTGGAATTAGGCCCTCTAGGATCAGGGTTTTTCCAGAGCCCGAGTCCAGCATGGCGTTTACTTTTGTCCCCTCCAGAGATGCTGGGACTAACCATGGATTGTGGTCCCCTAGGAGACAAGCTGTGGCAGTGGTTCTGCCATATGAACAGTCCATTTCCTCATCTCCTGAGTCCGCAAACTCGGTCGTCCGTGGAAGCTCTCGACGGGGCTCGGTGTTTGGACTTCTCTGCTGTTGGATGGGGTCCTCCTTTCTGGTTGGTGGGGTTATCCTCTCCACCGGGTGGGTGACAGGAGTCCAGGTTCTCGGGGAATACTGTGGGTGGTGGCCTCCCTTGAGTGATCCAGTGGCCTCGGACCCAGGATGGGTGTCTCTGCGGGAGTTTGTACCAGGAACCCTCCAAGATGGGAAAGGGTCTTCCGATCGGGTTGACTGGATCTCCCGAGCTGGCGGGTTGTAGACCCCTCGATTGTCTGCTCTCCTGCCTCTAGTATCACCAGAAGCAACTGGTGTTTTCACCGGCCGTTCCCAGCTATCCTGTTGGGTGTCGTCGCCCAGGAAGTTTTCCACCAAGCGGACCGCTGAATCCAGGGAAAATGCAGCGTGTCTTTTTACCCAGGAGCAGGAGGAGGGGGCAGTATCAGTATGAACTGCTCGAGCACAAACTGTTCAAGGATCTCTGCCTTGTCATGTTTTTCCGGTTGTATCCACCTGGCACATAAGTCTACTAAGCGGTGGGCTACGACCTGGGGTCTGTCTCGGTTTGTATATTTGACTGTCCGGAACCGCTGTCGGTAGGTCTCTGGCATGAGGCCTAGGCGATCCAGAATAGCAGCCTTTAGTTTCTGATAGTCCATGGCCTCGTCCGCTGGAAGAGCCTGGTAGGCTGCCTGAGCTTCCCCTATGAGGAGTTGAGCCAGAGTCGTTACCCAGCGATCAACTGTCCAGCCGTGGGCCGTGGCTACCCTTTCAAAAGTGAGGAGAAATGCCTCTGGGTCTTCGTTTGGCTTCATTTTAGGCAGCATCACCGGTGGGTTATTTGGAATCCCTGGTCTGCCTGGGGTTGGGCCTTCGACCAGCAGTTGGAGTAGCTTTTCCTCTCGCCGGGCCTGTTGCTCATCTTGCTGGGCTTGTCGCTCATCTTGCTGGGCTTGTCGCTCTGCTTGCTTCTCTGCTAGCTGGAGCTGTTGCTCAAGGAACTGAGAAAAAAATTTCTCCATTTTTTTTTTTTTTTGGTGTGGCCCTTCAGATACAGGGGCCGTCCGACATCCCACTTCTGACACCACCTGTGGCAGGACGGCCTGTAGCCGAGGTCAGGGAACAGTCCACACGTATAGTTTCAGGATAAATAAAAACGTTCAGTGGCTTTATTTCTCCACAGTAACATAACATGCGGGTACACTGTCCCTTTAACAAAATAAATCCTGCTCCACTTTGGGAGAAAAACTGACTAATAACACAGCAGACCTATCTAGCAGGCTGGCTGGCTAA
This sequence comes from Ascaphus truei, assembly GCF_040206685.1. Taxonomy (NCBI): domain Eukaryota; kingdom Metazoa; phylum Chordata; class Amphibia; order Anura; family Ascaphidae; genus Ascaphus; species Ascaphus truei. The sequence goes on along the minus strand of NC_134486.1, from coordinate 374,161,411 downwards.
ACCAGAACCAAACCATAAGGGTACTTTAAGCAGTCAGTAAACAAATGAATAATCCTTACTTTAGTTGAAGTAGTCTTTGGTGAAATCCCTCTGGCTAAGGGCTCACGCAGCAGTGTGCTTCTCTCTCTCTCTCTCTCTCTGGCAGCTACTGCCAGTCTCATGATCCTTTATCTACCTTGCTGGCTCTCAGGTGTCAGCTAAAGAGTTTTGATTTCCTAACTTCCACCTGAGTTAACCCTTATGAGTGCTGGATGAAGCACTCAGACATATGTCTCCCAGGCGTAACTGATAGGAGTTGACTTCACTCTGTCACAACCGCCAAGGGCGATCTCACCCTGGATATAGTCTCTGTGGGCCCCGACTTGAGCCCGAACCTCTTCACAGGAACCGCAGCGTCCGCTGTGTCCCTATCTATCACTGGCACTATGTGACACGGTCCCTAACCTAGGGCCTGTCCCTGTAGCACCACAAACTGAGGAGTGAGGACCTATCTGGGACCTAAGGGGTTAATACCCTGCTCCGATCCCCTAACTCTTCCCAGTCCTGACTCTAGCTAATACTAACAGCGCCTGCAGCAAACACACTGCACACACTCAGTCAACCTGCAGCAACCCACTGCATACAAACAGTCAACCTGCAGCAACCGACTGCACACACACAGTCAACCTGCAGCAACCCACTGCACACGCTGCATACACTGTGCCTACTTGTCAGCGCTCACAGCACTACCAGCCGTGACACTGACAAACCTGCACACTCTCACACCTAAGGGCAGAATCCCTCACCTAGGGGCTGTCCCTCAGTACCACCCACTACCCTGGTGGGGATTGGGGCCTGCCTGGGACTTGGGGATCCTTACCTGGTGCAGGAGCCATTTGCTCCTTACACCCTTCCATCCCCTTCCTGCTCCCAGCTCAAACTGCCTGCTCCAAAGCCCGTGAAATTTATCCTTTCTCCCTGCCTGGGAATCCTTGGCCCTCATTGGCCACTATCAGGCACCTGGTGCCTGCCTCGCTAGGCCCTATGGGAATTGTAGTCCCGTGGGACCTGTCTGAGCATTGGGGCCGCGTGCGCACTTGTCCTGCGCATGCGCGAACACCTAATGGCCGCCGCAACCTTTCCCTCTGCTTCCCTACCCTCGCGCGACTTCTCCCTGGCTCTAGTGTACCTTCTGCGCATGCGCGATCCCGCGCACGCTCGCGCAACACTTCATGGCGGCCCCCGCTAGCCGGGTGCGCCGCCGGAGCTCCAGGGACGCTGAGCGCTCCCTGCACTGGCCCCCACCCTCGCAAAGTGCCGGCGGGTCCGTCACTGCCTGGGGCTACATACACACACACAGTATACACACACACACCCACACACAGTATATACACACACACACACACACACACACACACACACACACACACACACACACACACACACACACACACTGGTACACACACACACACACACACACACTGGTACACACACACAAACACACACACACTGGTACACACACACACACACACACACACTGGTACACACACACACACACACACGCGCACACTGGTACACACACACACACACACACTGGTACACACACACACACACACACACACACACTGGTACACACACACACACTGGTACACACACACACACACACGTACACACACACTGGTACACACACAAACACACACACACACACACAGGTACACACACACACACTGGTACACACACACACACACACACACAGTGGTACACACACACAGTGGTACACACACACACACACACACACACACACACACACACACAGGTACACACTGGTACACACAAACACACACACACTGGTACACACACACTGGTACACACAAACTGGTACACACTGGTACACACACACTGGTACACACACTGGTACACACACACTGGTACACACACTGGTACACACACACTGGTACACACACTGGTACACACACACACACTGGTACACACACACACACTGGTACACACGCACACACACTGGTACACACACACAGTGGAGTACAGAGAGAGGCAGCCATGAGCAGGCGGCTCCCCGCCTCCCCGTGCACCCACCCGCGCCCGCGCTCATCTCCCGCACCAAGGGGGGGGGGGATGGGAACACCGGGCCCGGGACGCAAAGGTACAAACTGCCGCCCACCCCCCTCCTCCCCTCCCCCGGCGGGCAGCCATGGGATCCCTGGGCAGAATGGGCGGACACCGCGCTGCCACCACTGCCCGCCCCCGCGCCAAGGGGACTGGAGCGCCAGGACAGGAGGCAAAGGTGGAGGCAAAGGAAGAAAAACCCACCTCCTATCACCCCGGGCGGGCAGAGGGGGGAGACACCGTGCAAAGGAGCCAGGAGCGGGCAGAGACACACACCACGTGTGCTCTGCCACAGGAAGTGGAAGTCCCGCCCCCAGGCACCCTGGCCCTGCCCCCACACAGGAATCTTTATTTCTTTCACCCTCACATCCTACCATACCTATTTTCCACCATCTCACAAAGATCCACAAGTCTCTTGTCTGCTGTCCTGGCAGACCTATCATCTCGAGCATTGGATCTTTGGGAGATGGTCTATCTAGGTATGTGGATTATTATTTACAACCCATTGCTAAAGCACTTCCATCTTATCTCAGAGATTCCTCTAATTTATTAGTTTCCACCCGAGATTTCACTTGGTCAAACACTTGCATGTGGGTCACTCATGACATCACGTCCATTATTGATCACCAGCTAGGCATTAAGGCCATTAAACATTTCTTATATGACTCTGACCTCAACACAGAGCACTTATAGCACTTGTATTATTGACTATATTATTTTTATTAGATCACAATTATTTTATTTTTGATCAACAATTTTATTTACAGACATGGGGCACAGCCATGGGCACGTCCTTTGCACTATTTTACGCAAATCTTTTAATGGGAGTTTATTCACATTTTTGGGCACACCAATCACTATCGGAGTAATATTGTTTTTTATCGTCGTTACATAGATGATTTAATTTTGATTTGGCATGGAGATACCACCACTTTATTGATTTTGATCCAGTGCTCTAATCCAGTGCTCCTAGGATCCCTGGTTTGTGGCACCACAAACCCAAAATCGAGGGCCATACATTGTGTGTGCAACGCACGCCATCGTCATCGCAGCCGCGGCCACTGGGGACCTAGCCTTACCCAGAATTGCAAGTATTTGTGAATTTTTTAAAATAAAATGTTCAAACAAACTTCCTCTGGTTTGCAAAGAAATGGAAAAGTATGTGCGAAGGTTCGCCAGCTGAACTTGGACACATTCTACCATTTCTACTTACACGCTTTCTCTTAATGCAGAAGACCAGAATTGATGGAAGATGCAATTGATGGAAGACCAATACACTGTCCCTTTAAGAGCACGGGCACACTCGCGCGCGGGCGCGCAGAGACAGCCTGTGGAACCGGAGGAGGAAGTGAGGAGAGCGGCCTCACGTGGAGTAGAGCTGTGAGCCCCACGAGCGGGCCTCCGTCACTGCCACTGTTCCTGGTAACCCCTGGAGGGAGGGTCAGCACGAGAGTCGTGGCTCAGCAGGAATAACATCTCTGATAAGACATCAACAGCACCCAGAGGACTCTATGTTGCAATGCGAGTATATGCCTTGCTGCTTGTAAGTAGGGCTCTGATTTTTCCCATCTGGATGACCAGCGGTGTTCCATTCTGTCCATACCATTTTATGGCATAGTTCTTTTTATTTAATAAATAGTTTTTATAGTCACTAGGAGTCTCTATGTTGTATGTGTAGTGTAGACCTGTTTTAATCCTGCAGAGTTGCACTATGATCTGTGTTTGTTTGTGTTTTTTCCCTTACATGGCCTGTCAAGCAAGTGTGCTGATCCCCTGAGGAGTACAGGACTATCCATTGAACTTTTGGAGCCAGGTTTTTTTCTTTGTTTCCTGTTTTTCAAATTGCTACATTGTTTATTAACTACCGCACATGTACATTACCTATAGGTAACAGAGTGGTATTTAAGTAATAATCCCTAAATAACAGGGCATTACTGGCCAATAATGACCTGGAAACAAAAGAAAACAGCGCACAACGCCAAATAGTGAAGCAAATTCAACAATATATTATAGAATTAAAAAGGGGGTAATATATCTGCGTACATGAAAAAAGTTGGTAAAAGGCATGTAGTGTGTATCACACTGTTTACCACTCGGCAGCTGTTAGCTGTAGATTCAGGTGCTTGCTTCCCTCTGCTGCTGCAGCTCAGTTGATTCTGGGGCAGGACGTCAGTCTTTTCACTCCCAAGGGGATTTCCCTTCATGCAGCCAGGTTCAGCAGCTGGTACTGGGGCTCGGTGAAATTGCTCCTGCTTCCTGGCCGATATAAAGCTGCTCCTGTACCTCGGCAGGTGTATCCTCTGCACAGAGGTTAAAACGAAGCTTGCTGGGGTGCCCTCAGCGTGCCACGGTGCCGCTCGGTCGCGGGACGCTGTGTAATGACGTCACTGTCTACACAGCAGTGGTGGATTCAATAGGGAAGTTTGAACAGTCTTACAAAGTCTCTCACAAGTGTCCAAAACAGCACACAGGATGAAATTAAAACAGGACAGGCCAATACATAGACAATGGCCAATGTAAGCAGATATAAGGCAATAGAATGTTACATCCAACTAGTTTCGTAGAATTAACTACTTCTTCAGGGATGGGAGTTGTGGTTTAATTTTTTATAAATTTTTTATCACTAAATTGATGGTATAGTCACTGCACTGTATATATTTATACATTTAAACTTTATAGGTAGTTAGGTAGTTGCGCACAGTTTTGTTTTTTGTGTTTACTGCCAATAATGACCTGCCTGGAAGAGTTGAAGGTCTGAGGCGAAGCCGAGGGACTTTAGCCCAGCCAAGGCATTATTGGCCAGTAATGCCCTGTTCTGAGTGGATTATTACTTTTATAGGCTAAATGTAGGCTTATTTCTTTATTTTATTCTAACATTTTTATAAAAAAAGAGAAACTTTTGTACTCATATTGATTTTTATCAGCATGATTGTCAACATTCTTTTACTTTAACTGCAAGATTATTCAAAGGAAATTGTACATACAGTACACACAGCCCCCCTGTATATATATATACACACACACACACACACACACACTGCAGGCCGCACTCAAAACATACACACTCTGCAACCCCCCCTCTATATACACAAACACACTCTGCAGTTCCCCCTAAACACTATGCAGCCCCCTCCGCTAGACCACAAAACACACTGCAGCCCTCCTTCACCCTCTATACTCACAAAACACACACACAACACACACAGCATCCCCCCTCTACACCCACAAACACACAAACAAACCCTGCAGCCCCCTGTAAACCCACAAAACTTCAGACACACACACACCAAAACACACTCTGCAGCCCTCCTCCACCCTCTACACCCACTGACACACACACACACACACACACACACACACTGCAAACCCCCTCTACACCCACAAACACACTACAGACACACGCCGACCAATAAAACAGACAGCTCCCCCTCTACATCCACAAAACACACACCAGCAGACCCCTTCTACACACACTGCAGCCCCTCTGCAACACCCCTGCAACCCCACACACTGTAGACACACACACAAAACACTCTGCACCCCTCCTCCACCCACAAAACATACACTGAATACACACACTGCGGCCCTCCCTCTGAATCCACAAAACACACGCTGCAGACACACACACAAACCAACAAAACAGACTCTGCCACCACTGTACCCACAAAACACACACACACAGCTGACACACACCAACAAAACAGATTATGCTGCCCCGTCTACACCCACAAAATACACACCAACCAAAGACACACACACACCAATAAAACACTCGGCTGCCCACCTCTACACCCACAAAACACACAACAGACACACAACCCTCACTCTCCTGTGTGGAGCTCTCTGCAGTCAGGGTGAGGGAGGAGTCAGTGCCTTGCTGCTGCCTCCTGTCCAATCACCTCCCCGGTCTAAGAGCTGATCTCACTATTTGTGAATGAGGGTGTGGGTAACCGGTGCATCATAGAAAATCAAGTCCCCATAATAAATTATAAATTCTTCTGTTAGGACCACTCCAATGTTATAGTGAGCAGCAATAAAACACCCTGATAGGGCTGAGGGACTAGTACCTAGTGCTGACAAGCACAATAAAAAGTACGTAGATTGTCCCATCCATTATAGTAGAAAGTAATAATGTGCAAAGAATACTCACTTTTTGCTTCCAGGCTTCTTCAAAAGAGCAGTCCCATCGGGTATCCGTAGCAGTGTGCAATCCACCAGACGAGGTGAGTAGGAGTGAATACACCTTGATAAAGGGTGCACGGCCCGAAACGCGTAGGTGTGCGTTTACTGTGATATCCAGGAATTATGTTTGATCCTCTTATCCATTAAAGGGACCTTTTTGCCACCGTGAGCCTCCTCCACTTTTTTAGGGAGTGCACTGCCTTTGTCTACCTACTCTTAGTGAATGAGAACTGAAAGCTGATTGACCAAAAAACTTGGCAGGGTGCCAAAAATTCCGGGCCATTACTGATTGGATAATGCCCGGAATTGTAACCAATCAGAGATCAGGGATTTCAATAATGCCCGGAATTTAACAGCTTTAGCCTATAATTGTAATTAACGTCCATGTACAATCTTTTTTGTGAATAGTTTTTGTTCACGCAATGTGCAGTAATATTTGTTAATGCGTATAAATGCTAACACGTTTAACGTACAGCCGTGCTACAGTTTTGTAACAGGGCATTAAGTCTGTGCTAATGACGTACAGTATTGTGGATGTTGTTTTTGCTAATAATTAGCTTTGTTCTGTTTTGAGTAATGTCACATTATGAGCCCTGATTTAATGGAGCTTTGAGCATCTGACCCTAAAATGTTTTGTGAAAACTGCTCAGCATAAAAAGTTTGCTCATGTTTCTTTGTTTTATTCACATGTTTCATATGCTGTTAATGTATAATTTCTATATTGAACTATTTTATTTTAGGTCAATTTCATAGGGTATTCTCATGAGGAAGCAGTTCAAAGGGTAATGGATAATCCTAGAAAGTAAGGTACTGTGGGTTCACACTGTAAAAGTGATCAAAGACATTCAGAAACTCTGATTTAAAAAAAAAAAAAAAAGTATAACATTTAATGAAACTTGTACATATGTAGGAGCGGACCCAGAAAAGGAAATACATGTTAAGTACTTACTAATCAGTCCATGTTGTGGGAAAAAATATATGTATTTACAGTAGTACTACAATTGCAGCAGATTGTAACTGTAGAGAGTTCAATGTCTAATCTTCAGAGAACCTACAGGAGAGTATAAATAATTAATTTTCTCATCCATTAATTTCCCAATTATATATTTGTGTCATCAATTATTTCACAGCAGCTTCTAATTACAGTTCCCACATTGGTTATTCCTCTTTGTTTTTAATGTTACAATGATCTTTTGTATTATGTGCCCTGCAGGGAAAATGTCTCATTCTGTGATCTGGAATTATGCCATATCCAAAATGATTTACCTCATTTGCCCTGAGACTGTTTACTTAATAATGTAATATTATTCTTAATTAACTTATCACAATGAGGAGTCCAAATTAGACAGGTTTTTTTTTTTTGTTTTTTTTAAACAGATTCCTCTTTTCTGTTCTTTTTGCTTTTACTGGAGCTGCAACCAGGGTAATTAATACACTATCTGGCACACAAGCTAAGATTTGGCTATAATATTAAAACTACCCGCTATGGTCCCTACTGTGTCTCCTTCGCTGTTTACATTTACTATGGGTCAGTTCACTTGGTAATATAATCTGGCAAGATGCACATATAAAAAGCAAAGGTAGAAGAGAAGGTAGTTGCACAAATAAAATGTTAACAGCAAAGTATTAGACATTAAGGGGCTGTGACAATAGGGGTAAATGTGACTGTTTTTAATAGGCCAAGCACTTAATTACCCCTACCTGTCAATAATAAATGTGTGTATATATATATACATTCAAATGAACAACGGGCTCTAGAGGAAATGAGCCAAAATAAAAATATAGTTATAAGACAAGCGGACAAAGGGGGTGGAGTAGTTCTGCAAAATAGGGAGACCTATATAATAGAAGCGTATCGCCAATTGGATGATAAGACCCACTATATCACACTAGATGGAGACCCTCTAATTGAATACCAATTACAGTTAAAAACTTTATTGTTAGATGCACAAATGCAGAGTATAATTAGCAAATCAGAATTTGAATTCCTCTATAAACGCCATCCAAGAACACCGGTATTCTACCATATACCGAAAATACATAAAGACATAAATACACCTCCAGGAAGACCCATAGTATCGGGTGTCGAGTCGATGACGTCTAGCGTGTCCCAGTATGTAGATTACTACCTACAACCCATTGTGGCAAAATTAAGGTCACATATCAGGGACACGCTACACGTCATCGACTTGATTTCACATATTACCTGGAAGTCTACATATATTTGGGCCACGTGTGACGTGGCCTCTTTATATACCTGTATTAATCATGTTAAAGGTATAGGGGCGATTAATCAAATACTAGAGACAGATACCAAGTTAGATCATATACAAAGAGAGTTCATTCTGAAAGTTATTAGATTCATTTTAGAACATAATTATTTTTTATTTGAGGATTTGTACTATCTGCAAATCTGTGGAACGGCCATGGGCACGAAGTTTGCCCCCAGTTACGCAAACCTATACATGGGGCTGTGGGAGAGCAACCATGTGTGGGGGAATGCGAGACTGGGGGCTGGACTCGTGTTCTATGGCCGTTTCATTGATGACCTGCTATTTGTGTGGGACGGTGCCGAACATGAACTTTTGGACATCTTTTCCACATTCAATGACAACAATATGGGTCTAAAATTTACATCTGAAATAAATAATACCACCATTACATTCTTAGATCTGGAGCTCAGTGTAAATAGTGACAATAAGATCATCACAAAAACTTTTTTCAAAAAAGTGGCAGCTAATGGATATATACATAATAACAGTAACCATTATGGTAGATGGCTGGAGAATATCCCCCGGGGCCAGTTTTTGAGGGTCCGGAGAAATTGTTCTCTGGACTCGGACTATCTGGCCCAGGGGGATATCCTAGTCAATAAATTTATCAATAAGGGATATGATAAGGATATCATTATGAACACGTTTCAACAGGTAGGAACATTGGAAAGGAACACATTGTTGGATAAGAGTAAAGCAAATATTGGGATCAATAAAAGAGTAGAAAACACTAGGGAACACCAATCTGAGGTACCCTCATTCATTACTCAATATAATAATTCTTTCTCTAAAATAAAATCCATTTTAAATTCTCATTGGAATATATTGAGAAATGATCCCATAATTGGAAATCAGCTTCCCGTAAAGACACCAGTAGTTTTCAAAAAAGCCAGAAATATTAAATCCATTCTAGCACCAAGTAGACTGAAAAGTTTAGAAACAGCCTGTGAACAAAGCAATCATTTAAATGGTAACGTTCAGTGTAAACGTAGTAGATGCATCACTTGTAAACATCTGGAGGAATCAAACTCCATTACATCTGCTTCCAATGGAGTAATCCATCCGGTGCAGGGCAATATAAATTGCTTAACCAACTTTGTGGTTTATGCTATCACATGCCCATGTGGGCTACAATACATTGGCCGGACAGCTAGAGCATTGAGCACTAGGTTCCTGGAACATCGTAGGAACATTATACACGGGCTACAAACGCATAGCCTGTCACGACATTACCAACAAAAACATAATCGAGATCCAAAGACACTCAAAGTAATGGGTATAGAACATATTAATTCCACCTTACTGAGTGGAGATAGGCACAAAAGCCTGAACCTACGTGAAACCTATTGGATCTATGTTCTAAATACTCTCAGTCCGTCCGGTTTAAATGACTGCATAGATATTAGCACGGTCATATAATAGCACTTCAACTAGGTCCGTTATAGAGGTCTGGATAGAACATGCTTGACTTGTTCCCTCCTTATCAGTTCCGATTGGTGTCCTTCTAGGTCTGTTCTAGATCTTCTCTTTTTTTAGCAAACACACATTATAGTATTGATTGTATAATATTTATTGGTATACCCTAATTATAATAATTATATTTAATTTAGTTCACATAGAATACACCACACATATATAAATATAGCATATATTTCGTCATTTCAAATTACAATTGGAATAAAAATTCACTTTTATCTTATTCACATATTTGAATCTATTATCTATTATATATATAAAGTAGATTTTACCAGATTGGAGTCCGGAAAAAACGAGACAGCACACAGTCCAGTAGTTCCAATGAAGCTGTATTCAAAGTAACATGGCACCACCTCCAACGTTTCGGTCCTCTGAACGTGACCTTCCTCAGGGACGTGCCTGAGGAAGGTCACGTTCAGAGGACGGAAACGTTGGAGGTGGTGCCATGTTACTTTGAATACAGCTTCATTGGAACTACTGGACTGTGTGCTGTCTCGTTTTTTCCGGACTCCAATCTGGTAAAATCTACTTTTTACATGTGCATATGGGACAAGCATCAGCATCTTTCAATTGTTTACAGTGTGCCAACTGAGTGTGATTTTTTCATATATATATATATATATATATATATATATATATATATATATATATTATATATATATATATATATACAGTGTTCGACAAACCTATACATTTGCTCGCCCCGGGCGAGTGGATTTAACCCCCGGGTGAGTAAATATTGGCCCAAGCAGCACACGTTTGGTACTAGGTGGCGAGTAGATTTTTTTGTGTGGCGAGTAGATTTTTTGGTGATTTGTCAACCACTGTATATATATATATATATATATAACACATAAAATCACAGTGCCTATTGATAGGTGTTGGAAATGGGTGAATAATAGGATGAGAGAGAAGTATAGTAGCTGATAATGATAATATTACTCAACCTAGACAAACAAACAACATATATAACAACAAGGAAAGAGGAAGTGGATAAGGAATGGGAAACAATGGGAAAAAACACAGGAAAAAAAGCCAAAAAGTGCAAACACTGGAAAAATATAAAATAAAACCTGAAAAGATAATAAAAAACACTGAAACACCCGAGCAGCTATCCACAGGAAACAACCACCTTCCACGATTCTTCTATAAAACAAAAGGGGACAGCGCGGGCTCCATAGTGTAAAATAGTACCGGTTTATTAATCACGAGCTAAAATAAAAAAACTCACAGCAATGAGATAGGACATGCGCATCGAAAAGAACGCCAATGGTCATGCAATTAGTCAGGAACAGTAGTCTTGTGGCTGCAGCGTGTAAATCTTTCTCTGTGCCGCCAGGTGTCTCTGTCGTGATGTGCGTCCACTTCAGCGGCCCCCTTTTACCCCCCGTTTCTTCACGCATATACACACACATGATGAACCAATATACAAATAAATGTAGAAGGGTTATCAAAATCAAACTGTACTACAAATAACACTTCTCCATACAGGCACACTACGTTAAAATGAATTTCCTTAAATAATCCTAACTGATCTTAAAATCTAAATCATCAAATGCCAATGAAAAACCTCACATTCCAATCAATACATTGCATTTACATTGTATTTATGATGCATAAAATCTATGCACCATATACATTCTGCAAATGAATGTGAACAATATCATTGCAAGCAAAATACAAATACTGTACCTCCAAACAAGTAAACTATTTTAACCAATCAAGTAAACAAAAATCAATATATAAGTACCAACCAGAATACAAAATTTAAAACCAAGGCTAACCCTTAAAATACCAAGGATTACATCTATCTAATTGTAAAAAAACATTATACCGTACACACATTGAAGCATTGCAATAAACAACATACAGTACAGTACATCCCCTGCATCTCCCTGCCTTGAATGTAATCTGTGTAAGGCCCCCTCCCCCTAATGTTTCTGTTAAATCTCCCTGCCTTGAGTGTAATCTGAATAAAGCCCCTCCACCTAATGTGTCTGTTAAATCTCCCTGCCTGTGTTGCTGTGAGTGCAGTTTATGTAAATGTGGGGAGGGGGAGTGGGTTATAACCCCACCTCCTTGACTGTGATCTGTGTAAAGCCCCCTCCCCCTAATGTGTCTGTTAAATCTCCCTGCCTGTGTTGCTGTGAGTGCAGTTTATGTAAATGTGGGGAGGGGGGGGGGACCCGATGTGCATACTGTGAGTTCTAACCACCCTCACCCACTACCCACATACCGTTACCCCCCCCATCCTGGCCATGGCCCCTCCTTTTTTATCCTTTTACAAACAGGGTTCATAACGCAGCCCCACGTGAGTCCCCGGTGGGCTGGCGGGGCACCTGACAGACCTACAGGGTACCAGCAGCCCTTTTCAAACAGGTTCTGGAGGCCTGCTGGTGGGTCCTGCCAGCACCATGGCCCCCAGGTGGTCTCCTTGGGGCACCGTGGACCACAATTGGGTCCCCACGGTAGGCCCAAGGATGTCTGGGAGCCCCGGGTCAGACCCACAGGTGTCTGCAGGGCCTCGGGTGGTTCCCACAGGGGTCTGGGGAACTCACGGGTGCTCACTACGGGTCCACGGTGCCCCCAAAGAAGTGGGACCACACATCTTCATCCCCGCACCTACGGGTCGGCGGTGCCCCCACAGAAGTGGGACCACACAGCTTCATCCCCGCAGACTATGGGTCCACGGTGCCCCCACAGATGTGAGGCCACCGCTTCATCCCCGCATGTGTCACCCATGGAACCACCAGCCTGATACCCATGAGACACCCGAGAAAACCACAGGTGGTCTCCAGAGGTCTCACGCGGAACCACGGAACAAACCCTGAATGTAAAAAAAATAAACCTGGCCTATACATTCAATACATACTCCCCCCCCCCCCAACACCTACAGTACAATAATGTGCAAAATAACTATTATCCAGATATGGATAATAGATTAATTGCCCATTATTAAAAACATTAACTAGCATATTCAAATAAATAATAAAGTGCTACTGACCTCATCAAGAAGAAGTCTCCGTCGCCAGCAACATTCTTGTCCACAAAATACATTGCCAAAACAAAGCCAATACATTGCAATTACATTCAGATATCAATTAACCCCTTAAACACCTTATCGGATAATAACCGCAAAGGTAATTAAGGGGTTAAGCCCCACTGGCCCGATACCCACCCTTCACCCATGAATTTGTACAGTGGCTTCATCATGCAACTATATATACAGTATATATATATATATATACACAGATATATACAAAGTTAAACTCCCTTTGCAGGGCAGGAAACTACACTGTTGTCGGGTTTCCTACCTGAGGTGGGAGGTGGATGTAATTAACTCGTGATTGAGCAGAGAATAAAAGGCAGGAAGTAGCTGCTTTTCAGTATCCCTGTTTGAGTCTCTGTTAGAGGACCACAGATAACAGAGCTCCCATCTGCAAGGATCCAGGCTTTGTTCACCATAGGGTACATAACATATTTGCTTTTTTTCACCAGAGGGTTTTGCCTGGGAACAGTGGGGAACCCAAAGCCCCACACAGCAGAGAAGCCAAGATAGGGCAAAAGATGTCCTGATTTGCTGAAGGAGCTACATGGAGACCCTGGGAAGGAATCCCTAACAAACGTTGTTTTGTGGAGAAATAAAACCACTCAATATTATGGTTTACCCTGAAATGCAGCTTGTGGACTCGCCTACAGACCGCCCCGTCACATGTGTAAAACAAAAAATATATATTTATTTCTATAACTAAGTAGACTAAAACTTAAAAACTGTACAACTATAAAACCTAATGAATTTAACAAACTCCGAAGAATCACATCGCATTATAAGCAGATCACGTTAGAAATAATGTACAATTGTATGCATTGTACAATAAAGTATTTAAGATACTGTTGCGGCAGACTTTATTCTAACAAATCACCGGTTTGTCCCTGGCTTGTTCCTGGAATGCGACGCTGTTCACCCGGAGCATGCCGCGTTCCCAGCCAGGGGTCATGCCCGGCTGACGCGCGGTTGATGTGTTAATTGATAATGGTTCAGGATTTAATAGGCTGCAATGCTTCGCGTGTCGCCAGATGGCATAAATTCATGAATTGTAATGCAGTATATATATATACATATATATATACATATATATATATATACTTTATAACAACAACCCCTATAACCCCTAGCATACAGTACTGTACACATACAGTACTGTATATGCATATCAATGATACTATAGGCCGGCAGGGGCGAGATTTGTTTGCAGCAGAGAGAGATTCGCTGCTCTCTCTGCGCAAACATCGGCACATTAAAAATTATTTAAAATACATTTTTATTCATAGTGTAGATGTGCAGGGGGTCTCCGGAGCTGAACCGCGTGCATTTAAAGGTCCCGATCACGTGACCGCGGCATATAAACAAAGCAGAGGGATACCGGCACCCCATAAAGGGGCCTGTATCTCGGGAAGCAGGGGTCCCCAGACCTAAAACCAAAGCGGTTCAGCTCCGGAGACCCCCTGCACATCTACACTATGAATAAAAATGTATTTTAAATTTATTTATTTATATTCATGTATTTATTTATTTATTTAGATTTATTTATTTATTTTTTGGGCGGCTGCTGTGTGTGATTTTTTTTTATTGTGGGTAGCGGGGGTGGGTGAAGGGGGTATTAGCCCCAACGATGGTTGTTTAGGGCTTGCAGGGGGGGTAGCGGGAGGGGTTAACCCCTTCATGACCGTAGCGGTATTAACTGCTACGGCCGTGAAGGGATTAAGTGCACCCGCAACTCCCCCGCAAGTCCTAAACTCACACCAAGGGCCAAATACCCCCTTCACCCACCCCCGCTACCCACAATAAAGCGGGCACGGGGGGTTAACCCCTTCATTGCCTTAGCGGCTCTCAGCTATGGTAATGAAGCAGCATTTCTGTATTTTAATAATATTGTGCAGGAGCTTTGATTTGTGGCTCAGGGAACCCCCTGCTCACTGTACAATATTATTAAAAATACAGTCATGCTGCTTCGTTACCGTAGCACATAGCCGCAAAGGTAAGGAATGAGTGTTTATTTATATATGTATTTTATTCATACTGTAGATGTGCAGGGGGTCTCCGGTGCTGAACCGCTGTGGTTTTAGGTCAGGGGACCACCTGCTTCCCGAGATACAGGTCCCTTTATGGGGTGCCGGTATCCCTCTGCTTGATTTACATGCCGTGGTCACGTGATCGGGACCTTTAAATGCAGAGGGATACCGGCACCTCATAAAGGGGGCTGTATCTCGGGAAGCAGGGGGTCACCGGACCTGAAACCAACGCGGTTCAGCTCCAGAGACCCCCTGCACATCTACACTATGAATAAAAATGTATTTTAAATAATTTTTAATGTGCCGATGTTTGCGCAGAGAGAGCAGCGGATCTCTCTCTGCTGCAAACACATCTCGCCAGGGGACGGCCTATAGTATCATTGATGTGCATATACAGTACTGTATGTGTATGTTAGGGGTTATAGGGGTTGCATTACAATTCATGAATTTCTCGGCTTCAAAGACAACAGCTCGCAAACGCCCCCATGAGTTTTTACACGGCATTGCAGTATTGCAGCCAGCGGGAATAAAATGCTTAAATCACAGCCGCGAAAATAATGCAATACACCCCGGGAGAAAACGACACAAAACCGCAGATAACCGGGATAATCTGAAATTCGCGGAGCTAGCCGAGTTAGAATAAAGTTGGTCGCCACTGTACCAATAATCGTATTGTAAAGTGTTCATAAATACGAATATTGGGAGCAATGCTTGCATCGTGTTATAAGCGGATTTGCATTGTAAGGGATCGCGTTATAACGGGGTTGAGCTGTATGTGTGTGCTAGAGAGTGAAAAGCCAAATGGGGAACTGTAAGCAATGCATGCAGAGGGGAAGACAGGAGACATTTGGGGAAAATAACATACTGTAGGTTTTTATTCAGCCAAAGTTAAACATAAAGTATAGGCTTTTCCTAGCCAAAGTTCTGCAACATAAAGTATAGGCTTTTCCTTATGCCAAAGTGCAGGTTTCCCAGTGGATGAAAGTCCATGAATGTCTATAGATGTCTACATAGTTACCAGGTTTTCCTATGCATCTGGGACATGCACAAGTGGCCTGCATGCCCTGGTGTCATTTGGAAGTAAGGATAGGCACATGTGGTCTGTTTGCAGACCAGGGAGAAAGAGAAACAATTCAATTTCCTGCCTTTTAAACCCTTGTTACCCTCAGTTGGGCTCGATAGTAGTCCTGCCTTCCTTCAAGCCAGGATTAACCATTACCTGGCCAACATCCAACAGCTCTAGCTGTTGTTTAACAGGCTTGCCCCTGTTACAGGAACCAATAGGATCCGCACATGAACAGGAAATGCTCCCAAAAGGAGAAAATGTAGTAGCAGCTGAAGTTCTCTAAGCAGCAAGCATGATACTTCCCCAAAATTAGTCATCATATAACACTCAAGTTATAAGCATTGTAGAGTAATATAACAGAAAGCTTCAGAAATCACCCAAAAATTCCTCCTTTAAACATATTCATCTGGAAAAATTAAATATACAGTGAAGGAATCACCGCTCAAACCCAATATCTAGTAAGCGCTATAGCGCCATGCAGGGGTGCATATGAGAGAGAAAATACTAGAATACATTGTCTGATTGAAGAAGATCAGGATAGATCCCAAAAAGTTGCACTCAACCTGTTAAATTATTATTTCCAAAAGCCTATAATAGGTGTAGTATCAATTTATTTTCTAGACTACAGTTGGACAAGTAAAGAGACTGGTCACAGTAACTACCTCTCAAGGGATATTATATAACAAAAATAATACAATTTTATTGAACAATTATCCAACTCTGGTGTGTGTTTTTATTTACAAAGTGAATATATAAAACCCCGGTGGTGAGAAACCGGACATGATAACACTGGGTTAGAGAATGGTACGCTGCTACGTCATACAAATTCTATAGTAATAAATACTTGGCTGTAAAATAGCAATCAAGTATACTTAGTGGACATAAATGTAGCAGGAGTAGCTACCAAGGAGATGCAGTCACAGATTGGTGCTAGCCCATGACATATTACCCCTATGTTACAATGGAGCAATGTAGGATGTCTTGTAGTAATATGTCTGAAAGGTGTCTAAAAGGTGCGTTCATGTAGTCCGTTTTTATTGTTTTCTAGCATGTAACATGCTGGACATTTTTGTTAATTTTTTTTTTCTTCCTCTGGATATTAGAAGCAGGATCTCGCTGGCTGTGCTCTATCTACATCTACTGCTACTTGGAATACTTACCTGGGTGGATTTCACGCCACAGATGTTTGGAGTGTCCCTCGGAGTGTACAGGTAAAGAGCCGCAGTGCCTTATTGTATATCCTGTATACACTGGACATTATCCTATATATTCATAGATGGTTGGGTGTTTCTTGAAGTGTCATCATTACTTTGTGGATACTCCATTCCTATCTGGACATTTATGTTATATATACTCTACAAACGGAACCGTGTCTGATTTTGAGCACTAAACTCACTCTCATACTACTTAGTGGTATTGTAGACACAAATGTAGCAGGAGTAGCTACCAAAGAGATGCAGTCACAGATTGGTGCTAGGCCATGACATATTACCCCTATGTTACAATGGAGCAATGAAGGATGTCTTGTAGTAATATGTCTGACCACCAAGTAGATTACATAATAGCCTTTTTGTATATATTGTATTTGTGCCTGATGTGTATCAAATGATATCTGATAGTCCTTTCAAATATTTAATTCAGTATAATGTGTATACATAAATACCAGTACAATCTTCAATTTACTGTATTTAGCAGACAGTTGTTTTGTCCGGTATGCACAAAGGAAAGCAGATCAAACACAAGATGATCAGTCAACACAGTGTTCAGGGATGCAATCTCCAGTCACTGATCATTAATGCATGTGCCCTATCAATGAAAACACTGTGTGCTTGCGGTAGATAAAGTAAGTTAATACTCATATAACACGCAGCTGACTCAGCAGTCAGAGAGGGTAATCAATCGCAGCAGCATTCACTTAGTTCGATTCCTATAGTGAAGCAACATTCACTCTCCCCTGAAGAAGCGTGCTCGTTCACACGAAACGTCGTTGTGTTTTAGCGACTCCACTACGGTGGCATCTGGTGGTGAGATGAGATGTGGAGGCTGACGGACAACAAGATTATACACTTGAAAGGGTTGTATAGCTACAATGTGCAACTTTTTGGGATCTATCCTGATCTTCTTCGATCAGACAATGTATTCTGGAAACAATTAACATGACGTGTATATAACGCTTACATGCCAACCTCTCCATAATCAAGGGGAAGCAACTCTCTGCATCTGCCCGATGCACGTTTTGTACTTGGCTTTGTCTGGGGCGTGGCTTCACATAACAGCCATCATTAAATATACCAGCATGGTGAGGTAATACCAGAAAAAAAGAATAAACTGCACATGAGTATAACAAATAGCAAAGTGTATTTGCAGCAAAATACCGATAAAAAGAAGAGACAATAGGCTCAAGAGAAAATTGTGATGGTAAAAAATATACAGCATAATAGTTAATGACAAATCATTTAAACGCTGCATATGATATTTCCTCATTAAGACCTTTGGGAGTAACAGTATCCAACAATAAAATCCATTTGGACTCCTGCTGTAAAAGCAATCTCTCCATATTACCACCACAATTCCCCAGTCACATTTTCTGAATATCCCAGAAATGGAACTCACAGGGGGTACCTCTGTGGGCGTGTAAAAAATGTCTAGCAACACTAGTCAACTTTTTTCCACTAGAGTTATCCCTAATAGCTTTTTTAATATTGCACACATGGTCAAGAATTCATCTGCATTGCTCTCTTGTTGGCATACAAACATAAGTCAACACACAGGGGCATATTAAATTATACATAACCACTGATGACAAGCAATTAAAAAAAAATCTTGAATACTAAATTGCTTATCATGGGAGCTGTCCCAGACACTTTCTGTTGCTATAATATAATTGCAACTCTTGGAGGAACCACATGGATGGGATAGGAACATCAGAGGTGTTACTTACAAATGAGGGAAGGCTTGCCGCGTGTAATCTAAGAAAAGTGTCAATAAAATCACAGACAGGTTAACACAGACTGCCAATTCCTGAGACGATCCGGCATCCCACAGGAACTTGGAGGTTCTTGAGAACCTTCGACAACAAATGCAGAGGTACTCATTTTAAGGGATGATATTATCATTAAACGCGCTCAAAATAAGAAAACCATGTGTTTTGTTAATAAATAACTGTAGTATTAGTATACAATATTTTATACGGTTTTCTATTGTCAATTGTGAATATGCCTCTTTGAGATACAAATCATTGGTAAAAACCCCATTCTCACCCTTACCCTATGGTTTATATCATCAAGATTTTTACATTCATTTAGCGCAGAACGTTCACTTTTAACACTTATACTCTTATAAAGCTTTGCCAGATCTCTTTAAACAAGATGGAAAAATGTTTCTATCTGGGGATTATTATAAAATGCAGGTGTGAAAGTTGATTTTGGTCAAAATTTAGACTTTATGACAAAAAGAAAAATGAAAGCGCTATTGTCTCAAAAATGTAATATATATATATATATATATATATATATATATATATATATATATATATATATATATATATACGACTATTAAGGTTATGGTGGGTTGCAGACCTGTCTAAGACATGCAAATGAATATACAGGAATATTTACAGTTGCTATATATATATATATATATATATATATATATATATATATATATATATATATATGTATATATATATATAAGTATATATATATATATATATATATATATATATATATATATATATATATAAAAACATACAATACCATTTGAAGCACGAGATCAGGAGACAGCACTCTGGTAAGTTTGATCACAAGTTTTTGTATTGAAAAAGATACATAAACCGACGTTTCGGTCCCCCAGTGGGACCTTTCTCAAGGTGGTGCACTTGACGTGGCATGTAGGCTTACAAATGCTTTGGCCAAAGGGTTTAACCAAATACCCTTTTCATGAGATTATTATTTTAGCCTAATTGATAGGAGCGCAGGAATCGTTCTTTTTGTTTTTCTATATGTATGGCCTATCTTTTTACCTTCAGCAAACTTCTATAGGGAGGAGCGCGGTATTATGTACAGTTTCTCACTTGTATTAGGCAATCCTTTTCCTTGCTGCACACTCCCATAGGGAATTTTAAATATAGTATCTCTGAAACGTCATAGGGTAGGTTTATTGGCTCATCTGCTTTACATAGCAGTTACTGAGCCCCTTCCAATTTTCCAATTAGTGCAGGTATATTACACCCCACTGTCAGTCTGGACATCACCCTCCATTGAATGTATAAGGCTGACAGAGAGAAATATGTGTAAGTTTTATTATATTCACACCTGGTAATTTGTGCACCCAGTTTACCTTTATAGCAAAGGTAAGTATGATACTGGCTTTAGCCAGATTTTAATTGCACTACTCACATAAGCTCATGCTTTATTTAACCCCTTCAGGGCGTTAACACTTTTTTCACTAGTCCATGGGACAATTATTACATGTATATACAGTATAGTGTAGCTACCTGCATTAAACGGGTTGCCTTGATGTGGTATGCAGGCTTACAAATGCTTTTGCCAAAGCGTTTAACCAAATACCCTTTTTCATGAGATTATTATTTTATTTTAGCCTAATTGGTAGGAGTGCAGGAATCGTTATTTTTGTTTTTCTATATGTAAGGCCTATCTTTTTACTTGCAGCAAACTTCTTTAGGGAGGAGCGCGGTATTATGTACAGTTTCTCATATATATATACACATACACAACACACATCACTGCGAAATGCTCAAAGAACTAGATTGGTCATCACTAGAGTCTAGGCGCAAAGTTCACCTTTCCTGTCTCACCCTCAAATACTTTCTGGGCAAGCTACCCAGCTACCTGAACAAGCTCCTCACCCCTACCACATGCAGCACCTATCACCTGAGATCAGACTCCAAAAAACTATTCATGGTCCCAAGACTCAACAAAGTATCCGGACGTTCCTCCTTCTCCTTCCGTGCACCCCAAAACTGGAACAACCTACCAGAGACTCTCATATCCACCACCAGCTTAAGTTCTTTCAAATCTAAGGCTGTCTCACACTTTAATCTGGTCTGTAACTGTTTCATACGCTCATAATATATATTTTCTTTAACTGTGCACGCAATGTCTTGTATATAATGTATACCTTGTTCATTTATGTAACTGTATTTGTAACCATGTATTATTTTGTTTTACTCTGTGCCCAGGACATACTTGAAAACGAGAGGTAACTCTCAATGTATTACTTCCTGGTAAAATATTTTATAAATAAATAAATAAATAATATATACAGCTAAACCCCGTTATAACGCGCCTCGTTATACCGCGATTCGGTTATAACGCGGTTTTCCCGTGGCTCCCGTTTTTAAAAAAAAAAAAAAAAAAAAAAAAAAAAAAAATTTTTAAAAAAAATTTTTTACATTTTTTTTTTTGCACACTGCACACACTCACTGCACACACACTGCTCATTGCTCACACTGCCACACTGCACACACACTGCACACTGCACACACACTGCTCATTGCTCACTGCTCACACTGACACACTGCACACACTCACTGCACACACACTGCTCATTGCTCACTGCCACACTGCACACACACTGCACACTGCACACACACTGCTCATTGCTCACACTGACACACTGCACACACACTGACCACACTCACGCACACTCACACACACTTACGCACACTCACGCACACTTACGCACACTTACAGACACTCACACACACTCACACACACACACACACACACACACTTACACACACTTAGACACTCACACACACTCACACACACTTACACACACTTACACACACTTAGACACTCACAGACACACACTCACACACACTCACACACACTTACACACTCACAGACACTCACACACACTCACACACACTTAGACACTCACAGACACTCACAGACACTCACACACACTCACACACACTTACACACTCACAGACACTCACACACACTCACACACACTTACACACACTTACACACACACTCAGACACTTACCCACACTCACACACCCATATACACACACACACTTTCTCTCCCATATATACATACACACACACTCTCTCACTCTACACAGACGGGCCGCGACCAGCACCACACCCGCTCCCCCCCCTCCTCCCGCGCAGGCAGCGGGAGCACCGGGGACAGCGGTGGGGAGAAGAAACCCCCCGCTACAACCTCCATGCAGGCAGCATGGTTCTGAGGTAAGCGGCGACCTGAGGGACATCCCCACTCCCATCTCCTGCCCCGCGGCCTGTCCCGAGGTGACAGGGGGAAGCGGGGACAGGAGAGACATCCCCGCTCCCATCTCCTGCCCCGCGGCCTGTCCCGAGGTGACAGGGGGAAGCGGGGACAGGAGAGACATCCCCGCTCCCATCTCCTGCCCCGCGGCCTGTCCCGAGGTGACAGGGGGAAGCGGGGACAGGAGGGACATCCCCGCTCCCATCTCCTGCCCCGCGGCCTGTCCCGAGGTGACAGGGGGAAGCGGGGACAGGAGAGACATCCCCGCTCCCATCTCCTGCCCCGCGGCCTGTCCCGAGGTGACAGGGGGAAGCGGGGACAGGAGAGACATCCCCGCTCCCATCTCCTGCCCCGCGGCCTGTCCCGCGGTGACAGGGGGAAGCGGGGAGCGGAGGGACATGCCCGCTCCCATCTCCTGTCCCGCGGGATGAATATGCGCTAAAGCGCGGCGGCCATTTTTTTTTCTCGCGACCCCGTTAGTAACGCGGTGGTCTCGGGGTGGACCCCGAGACCCGCGTTATAACGGGGTTTAGCTGTATATATATATATATATATATATATATATATATATATATGTGTGTGTGTGTGTGTGCTGGGTTAGCACTTCCAACTGAAGGAGCGGCACCTTCCTGGAATTTTGTTTTTTGGACTGTTTCTGGCAACAAATTGGACTCTAAGGTTGTATTTAACCCCTTAGGGGCCAACTCAAGGACATTTATACATTCATATTTGCTTGTTGTTAAGCGCCTGTAGCTGAACTGTATGTATTGTGATTATTTAACACACTTATTCACGTAGTTTTGTGTTCTCCAGCTTAGATACATTTTTAGAAATGTAACTATGTAACTATGACGGTAAAAGAATCCACGGTGGGGGAAACTGAGCAGAACACCCCACCTGACGCCCACCAGGAGGCAAACTCTGAAACCACCCTAGTGAACTGGACATAGGTGTACCCTGTCTGGATAGGGGAGCGCACCAGAACCCAGAACATCTCCACAATGTCCATTGAAACTCCTCCTTCCAAACACTGACTTCCTGGTCTTATATATGGCAAGCTTAGCCAATGTCAGGAGCAAGTTGGCAAGAAGGTTTTCAGACTTATTGTTCTGGCACCCAAAAATTAAGAGATGAGGGGAAAAGTGCAGCCAGAACTGCAAAAGAAGGCCTTTCAAGGTGGATAAGAGAGGCTGCAGTCTGGCACACTGAAAATATGAGGCAAGTGGCAGGGGAGTCGGTGAAATGGATTTATTTACATTAGAAAAGAGGCGTCTAAGAGGGGATATGATAACTATATACAAATATATTCGGGGA
Organism: Ascaphus truei; assembly: GCF_040206685.1. Taxonomy (NCBI): domain Eukaryota; kingdom Metazoa; phylum Chordata; class Amphibia; order Anura; family Ascaphidae; genus Ascaphus; species Ascaphus truei. The sequence continues at coordinate 374,137,669 of NC_134486.1, read as the reverse complement.
CAGTACAAGGAGCTTTCAAAAGAACTGTTCATCCCACGGGCAGTACAAAGGACTCGGGGCCATCCCTTAAGGTTGGAGGAAAGGAGATTTCACCAGCAACAAAGGAAAGGGTTCTTTACAGTAAGGGCAGTTAAAATGTGGAATTCATTACCCATGGAGACTGTGATGGCAGATACAATTGATTTGTCAAAAAAAGGTTGGACATCTTTTTAGATGGGGAAGGTATACAGGGATATACCAAATAAGTGTACATGGGAAGGATGTTGATCCAGGGATTAATCCGATTGCCAATTCTTGGAGTCAGGAAGGAATTTATTTTTCCCCTTTTGAGATATCATTGGATGATATGTCACTGGGATTTTTTGTTTGCCTTCCTCTGGATCAATAAGTAAGAGATATAGGAAAAAGTATCTGTTGTCAGATAAAGGGTAACCCCAACACCCGTGCTGCCACTTTCAGATTAAACAGCAGGGGCCCAGCAAGGAAATGACCCCCCCCCCCCCCAGCATCACTTTTACTTTCCTGGTCACCAGCTGGCACCACTGCAGGGTCAGATCTGTCAAAAGGTATCTCTGCAGGTATTGGGAGTAGAAAATGTGTATTTGGGAGTGGATACTCGCCACTCCCTGTCTGCCTTATCCCGGTAGGTGGCCTGCAACACCTGCAGAGAACCAAAGCTTCCCCTTCAGAGGAAGGCCAGCAACTTTCCCTGGATCTTGGTGACGAATTCAAGGGTCAGACTCATGGCAATCAACTGGTGCCAAAGCTCACTGTCCACCAACTGGTTGATTACAAGGGCCCACCCCCTGAGGGAAACCATTTTTCACAGATATGCCATGACCCCAGATGAGCAAGGAGTCCGTTCTCGGGCTCTCCAGTTTTTTCACACTGTAGCAGCAGTGTGTACTATTATCTCATTAATATAGATTGTACAGTAGGCATTAAATCCCTTCTACTTATGTACCTATTTATTTATATGGATAGGGTCTTTTTCAGGGTGACTGCACCTCTGAAGAAGCCAAGGTGTTATTGAATTAATTTTATTTTTTCAATCTGCATTATCAATCTCTAAATCAGGAGGTTTTTGTTATGCAAATATAAATATAAAAGGCTTCGTTCATTATGCTTAAGCATTATGCTTATCATTTTGCTTAAATTACCATTAAGTACTAGGTCTAACTACTATGACCAGTACACATTGTGGTTTGATCACCCTCTGATCTTGTACTTTTTATAATGACGTTTTGTTTTATTATTCACTTAATTCTGTCTGTTAATAAATGTATAACTTTTTAACTTAGTTAGGTTAAAGCTGCAGTTCAAGCTGCCGTCAAAAAATATATATATTTATTTATTCCATTCAATATGTGCATCAATACAATCTGCACACTGACAAGTGATTAGCTAAGTTGCATATCGATCCGTTCTCCTGTAATTGATAGCTTGCTCAGGGTTATTTAACTCAGTTCTTGTACAGCATTGTGGGCAATGTAGTCCAGCAGTTACTAGGTACAATTGGTGCACTGCTAGTGAGAGGGCGGGGCTCAAGAGCCAGAGCCTATCAGAAGGGGAAGGGGCTGTGACTTTGGAAATGGTTTCTATAGGAACAAAAATGCTTCCTACAGTACATTAGAAACATTAAAATGTCTATAAAAAAAATTGTTTAAATGCTACAAGTATTTTCTCATGGTACAGAACTGATTTATTAAAAAAAACACACGTATTGTAGGATATTGCTTGAACTGCTTCTTTAATACATCACGGATACATAAGTGTATCCTCTATTTTGCAGCTCTTTGTAGATCCTTTGTCATTGTTTTTAATGGCATAGTTACGTAGTAAATGAGGTTAAAAAAAGACTTACGTCCATCAAGTTCCACCTATGCTAAATTTAGATGGCAGATATTTTATCCTATATTTACTGTATACTTACAGTATACTGATCCAGAGGACGGCAAACTAAAAACCCCAGTGAAATATCACCTAATGATATCTGTGCTATGTGTATTTTTAGTTGTTACAACTAAGTAAAAAACATACAGTAAATATCTGAATTGTCTTTCTGCAAGCAATCCTGTACTATGTGTATTTTTAGTTGTTACAACTAAGTAAAAAACATATCTGAATTGTCTTTCTGCAAGCAATCCTGTGCTATGTGTATTTTTAGTTGTTACAACTAGGTAAAAAACATATCTGAATTGTCTTTCTGCAAGCAATCCTGTGCTATGTGTATTTTTAGTTGTTACAACTAGGTAAAAAACATATCTGAATTGTCTTTCTGCAAGCAATCCTGTGCTATGTGTATTTGTAGTTTTTAGTCTAGTCTTAATTAAATTAACTTACATTAACACTTAGGCATGACAAGACCCTGTTGAAAAAAACATCTGTGTTAATATGCCTCACATGTGCTAATTAAAGTGGTTGGGCTGAAATAAATTCTGTTAAGTGACTTAATAGGCCTTTATAAGAGCAGCCCTAGCTGTGAAATGCAGCCCAAGATTCAAAGTGGTCCAGTTTTAAGTGGCATAGTCGAGTTTAACAGGGAGTTCAACAGGAGGGAAACAAGGGGACTACACAACACCTACGGACCCTCAATCCTGGATGTGAACTACGCTGGAAAGGTGAACATTTTCTATCCCAGACCACACATCTCAGCACTAAACTACTGCTGCCATGATGCTGCTACTATTTATATTTGCTCTGACCTCGCTTCTTTTCAAAATACACATTTCTTTCTACCAGCCCCATGTCTCCAACTCTATTCATATATCTCCATCTTCTTTACCCCTCAATAAAAAACACCCACACAAATCCTCTATTCATACCCTCTATCTACTCCTTCCTGCTGCTGGGGATCTCCCCTAAGCCTGAAGCCAGACATACACACCTGATCTCACCTATGCCTCCTTGCCATTTTTTCCCCTTTAAATGGTGTTAACCTTTTCATTTAACACCCATCTACAGCACTTATTCCCTCACCTGCTGTCTCTGTAAGTTTCCCCTCAAACCTCTTAGATTGCAAGCTCTTCGGGGCAGGGATTTCCTTTCCCATTGTCTGATTTTTGTTGCACTTATTGTATTTTTAAAATTCCCTGTACTGTATTCTTTGTGAAGCGCTGAGTACACGTTTGGCGCTATATAAATAAAGACATACAATACAATATCTCAAAGGGAGAAAGATAAATTACTTCCTGGATCAACATCTTCCCATGTTTACTTATTTGGTATATCCCTGTATATTTTTCCTTTCTAAAAAGATGTCCAACCTTTTTTTGAAGATATCTATTGTATCTGCCATCACAGTCTCCATGGGTAATGAATTCCACAGTTTAACTGCCCTTACTGTAAAGAAAGTGCATACAAAAGAAAACTTATCAAAATGTGGCGCTCTAAATAATCAAATGTTTACCAGTGGTAATAGTGTAAAAAATAAAAATAATAATAATAATATTAATACACAGTGATACTTATACAAACATATAGGAAGATGCAGCTGTGACCCAGTTGAGGTTTGCTCGGTCAATCCTCGTGGTGTATAGTAGCGATGAAGTCTCCGGGAAGCGCAATATATGTAAAGAAAAATAAATAGTGATAGTGCAATATTGTAAAAATAAAGCTCAGAAAATGATGACTCAGCTCTCTATTATATACTCTCTATTATATACTCTCTATTATATACTCACAAACCTATGTGATGAAACCTATGTGGTGAAACGCGTAGAGTGACGTTTTTTTCCTGAGCCGGCCGGAACCCCAGGAAGTGGACGCAGCGGATGACATCACTTCCGGTTGATTGGAACGCACCGGTGGAACGCACGCCACGAGAGAGGGGAAGCGGAGATACCATCCACCCGGCCAGAGAGATCCATTGAGATCTAAATGCTTGCTTGTATCTGAAACCATGTGAGTGTAATTTGATCCACCTATAATTTATAAACTATATATACGGTCTGCACTATGTCCAGTTGTATCTTTTAAATAAGATCCCTTGGAGTCTATCTATTCGGGGAAATATTGATTTCTGCATCTCCTGGTGAATGAGTGACAACTAAGAGCGTCCCTAAAAGATACCTTACTGTAAAGAACCCTTTCCTTTGTTGTTGGTGACATCTCCTTTCCTCCAACATTAAGGGATGCCCCGAGTCCTTTGTACTGCCCGTGGGATGAATAGTTTTTTTGAAAGTCCCCGAATATATTTGTAAATATTTATCATATCCCATTTTAGATGCCCCTTTTCTAATGTAAACAAATCTAATTTAGCTAGCCTCTCCTCATAAATCAGATGATCCATCCCCTTTATTCATTTGGTGGCTCTTCTTCCACTTTATCTTGTTTATAATGTATTTTCTATGGAGTGATGCCCAAAATTGTACTCTATATTCAAGGTGTGGTCTTACTCATGCTTTATAGAGGGGCATAATTATGTTTACTTAATTTCCATAATTTCCCTGTTTAATGCAAGATAAGATCTTTATGACTTTGCAGCTACTGACATGTGCACTATTGCTTAACTTGCTGTCTCCATCAACTATTCTCGTAATTTATCCCAATTTTATTTGTAAGTTTTATGTTTATTCTTATATTTATATGGAGGGACGCTTGAGTGGATATATATACAACTGTCAAGTGCTAATAAAAATATGTCTCTCTCAAAAACCCACAGTTGTGGATTTCCCTTATGGAGAGTGATCCACGGATCAAGGAAACTGCCCGATTTGAGGTGGATTCAAATTCGCCAATCTCTACCAGTGAGCCTTTTTCGCAGCAGGCAGAGGAAGGGTTTGTTGGCCTTGGCATAGAGTTGCCAGACCAGGGACATTCTTGACGCATTCCCTAACCCAACGCCAAAGGTGCTGTCAAGAACCAATTGATCTTTATCAGACTCTCTGCAGAGGTGTACAGCAGCCAAAAGCTGAATGCATCTCCCTGGTCTTGAGGGCTACTGCCAGGATCTCGGTAAAATCAGGTACAGACATTTCTCAGAAAAACTGGAAGAACTCCATGGTCAGTCCATCCAGTCAAGGCGATTTTCTATAGGACATAAGACAGAGGGCTTCAGAGAGCTCAACCAGAGTTAGGGGTAACTTCAATTTCTCTTTCCACCCTCACTGACCATGGGAAACCCCACCCATAAGACCCTGCATACATTTACCTACATGGACTCCAATAGGCACAAGGGACAGGGCCTGCAAGCACTTTTATATCTTTATTTTTACTAATATAGTGCTGTCAGTGTACGCAGCACTGTACAGATACATTTTGCAGGCATAAGTCGCCATGGCGAACTGTGATTCAAGCCACGGGTATCCGGGGGGCTTTATAGTGTATTGTGATTCACAGCAAACTGACGGATCCCCAGGGAAGTTAAATGTGGTGTTATATATTAGTTATTATTCTGTATTGAATAAATGTTGTGACAATTTATATCCAGTAACTATGGTGCCTGTGTATTTGTTCAGGAAAAGTGGACAACATCTGAGGCTGGGTAAGTCATGAATATAGCAATGTACAAAGACCACTATGCTCTGCAACTTTGCTTCATTACTGTACATGTAAAAAATGAAGCATGAATAGTGTTTCATGTACTGTATGATTCTAATGCTGAAAACAAAGATAAGATGCATCCAATATCTATACACATCATACACGTCAGAAAACAGAAACAGAATAGAGTGCAATATAAAATCAATGCAAACTCTTAATGAGTGAGTTATTTGAAAGGTGCAGATTGTTTTATTTGGTTAAGTTAAAATACATCAACAATTTGAAAGAAAGCTAAATTATTATTAATTAGATTTTATTGGAGATAAACTAAAGTTATTATCATATGCTATGGGAACCATTTGCAAATACTTTATTAGTAACAGCCGTGCCTAATTTATTTTATTTAAACTTACTTTTTCACTTCTAGTTGTGACATTATCCAGATTTAAACTGTTATGATGAAAGCTTGCTTAAAAGGGGGGAAAAAGACATAATGCTGTAAAAAAAATATATATATTTTACATACATCAGTGAAGGACAAACTAATAAAGGTTGGCCTGGAACATTTCTTGTCATGACGATTGACTTATCAGCAATTGCCATTTTAACAAATCTGGAAATTACATAATTGCCAGAAACTGAAGATATTTGACTTGGCAGCAGTTGTAGGTATATGTGATTTATTTTTTTTAAGAATTTGGCTTTCTAAAGATGAAGAGATGTTTAATGGTAGAGTGGAAATGAAACAAGCGTAGGTCTACTTTGAAAGGCTATATGTAACTAAATTGTCATTACGGTGAGAACACAAATAAACCAAAGAGGTTCATAATGTTTTAATTTACATGGGTGCTTGTACATCAGCTGTCATCTGGAAACTTTCTGTTTCCTCAAAAAAAAACTCTTTTACATGGTTTCTTAGGCTCCTTAAGATTTACACTGACATGTATTTTCCATGTATACTTTGCAAATATCCATGTGTGTCTTTTAATCTTCTGTTGTTTCAGACATTAAACGTTTCGGTCCAAAGAATAATTATCTGTAGAGTATAATATAATATACATAATTCTGCACATGTAACCAACACTATAAAATATTACATTATTACTAATCTTATATTGAATATAGTGTATAGTGTTTGCTACAAGTAACAGGTCCATTCAAGTTAATGTGTTTTAAATCTTAAATTAATTATGTCGATAAACCTTTGCTGTAATTTTTTTTTTAATTGCAGTTCAATTAGGAGAGCAGCTTCAGTTTGTCACAGGAAAAAATCTCACTTTTTAAAGGAAATAAACATTCAATATCACATGCGTGTGATTATTTAAAATAAATCAGTTTTGTAGTATTAAATAATATCTACTGCGCTTAAAAAAAACCTCTTAATTAGAATTGAGCGAACCAGTCCAAATCCAGTTCCCCATAAGGAACCAGCCAATTCAAGGTGGATCCAAATCCGCAAAACAAAAAAAATCTCTACTCATAATGCCATTTTAATTGGTTTTAATATACTAAGCATCTTTTGGTTTCTATAGCAGGTTTTAGCACACCTCCCAAGCAGTGCATGTTCTTTACAACACTTGTGATAATTTGTTGTGAACGTCCCCAGCAGTTTGAGCTGCAAGCTTTAACAATAAGCAATGTCACGTTAGTAATATAAGATTACATTGTAGCTGCTGAGTTACACTGACTGAAGGATTGATTGAAACTGAAAGGCAGCCATTATGTGATCCCGGGGAAACAGGATCTTTGCCGATCGATCACGGTAGAACAAATTGATTGACAGCTTAGATAATACATTTTCATTAAAGGTAATTAAATGTTGCATATATTAAAATAAAAGATGTGTGTATGTATATATATATATATTTATTAGTAGCGGCACATAATAATTACATTAGTTGCGGCACATAAATATATATATAAAAATATATATATATTTATGTGCCGTTACTAATGCCAAGTCTTCTGCTCAAAATACTTCCTGAAAGCATCCAGAATCTTTCAGTGACCCTTAAGGCTACGATTATATCAGATGCCACTTTGTGGCAGTGCGATCCAGTGACGTCATCCTCACGCTGCCGCCGAGCAGCATCTGAACAGGCAGAGAAGACAGGAGAGGAGAGAAGCAGAATAGACAGGGAGGCGTGGCCATGAGCGGTTTGCCCTCATAGGCTGAACCGTTCACGTGATGCGGCCGTCGCCTGGCTAAAACAAATTTTCATGTCTCTTCACCTGTCTACTGCTTTGCAGTTCGATGCTGCGCGGCCGTCGCGATAGGTATGTTTGGTTTCATTGGATTAATTCTCTTTGTTTTTCAGCCGCCGGATGATTTTAGGTATAATCATGGCCTAAGACTAGAAATATCTAGAAAGAAACCGAATTTAAGCTCAAGGAGGTTGAGCAACCAAATAGGTATAAATAGGAAAATATATGGTATGATGACAGAGCTTGAAAAATCAGGTTAGGAAAGTAACTGGTGCACCTAGTCATTTGCAATAATGAGTGGTGAGCAGGGGGAGATGTCTGAGGTAAAAGTATTAAGCAAATGCCTATACCCTTTGTCTCCAGTTAAACCAGTAGCCTGTACTCACTATTGATAACTATCCTGTAACTCATTGAGGCTGGCGCTGCTTGTACTGTATGAACGCTGCTTGCTTGCCTGCATGCATCCTCCGGTATACCCCTGATGGCGTCCCTTCAATCAAATAGGTAAGCGAAACAAAAATAGATCAAAGTAACTGCTGCTCCATAAACAAAAAATGGGAAAACTCACCAGCAAAAATTGATTAAAAGCACCTTATTGGAACTACATAAAAAACATGTGTAGACAGGGAAACTCTCCTCCCACGCGTCACACCCCCTAGTGGCGCTTTTTTGAAAAAGCGCCACCAGGGGGTGGGAAACGCGTGGGAGGAGAGTTTTCCTGTCTGCACATGTTTTTTATTTAGTTCTAATAAAGTGCTTTTAATCATTGTTTGCTGTGAGTTTTCCTGTTTTTTGTTTATGGTGAAGCAGTTAGACTAGAAGCAGGTTGCTGATGTTGAATCGTAGGAGATAAGTGCTGGGTAAAGTTGGTGTTTAGATAACTTTACTAAGATGATTAATCAGCTTTTACATTAAGTATTTTAGATACTGTGATTCTATTGAACTATTTAGTAAACTAACGTTATTGTGATTAGTGTGCAGTTAAATGGTCCTAAAAAAGGCAAAGGATTACTTTATACTTATTGCTACCTTACTGCAATCTAAAATGCACGGCCTATAGTGTTCTCTAATCTTATGAGGGCACACATGTATGCATGTCACATATGTGATTTAGCCAACAACCTGTATGTTCTACTGCCCTGCCAATAATACAGTAATCTTTGTTCTGATATTCAATGTTTTGTATAAAGTAACATGTACACATGAGATTTATATATTGTATAATATATTTACTGTATTTTTAACTTACCAGGTCGATCTCTTTCAAGATCCTCAGTATCTACCAGTACTGCTAGTCCCACAACCTGTGAGGTTGAAATAAAGTCAAACAAGCGCTGCTCAATAGCCGTGAGGTCAAGACAAGTCAGTGGTCCTCTTACTGTCCACCTAGTGTGGGCCGTATGGTCAGCAAGCTTGAGGTTGAGCTGTCGGCCAAGTGCTTCTTTAACATGTCCCCGGTTTTGGCAGTATTGCCCAGGTCATTGATTCTGGTGAAGATCCTGCCCCAAATTCTCTGCTTCTCAGCAGTGCTTGTACATTAGCACAAAGCACACAGCAACATAGAGTGGTTGTCTACTATTCTATTTATTAGGAACTCCAATTCCTCCTCTGTGAAATGTAAGCTTCTGATTCTACCTGTATCAATACCAACAGCAGCAGTAGTAGCAGCAACAGAGGTTGGAGCCTGCTCAGCCATGGCGACACTTCAAGGGTTTAGCTGAAATGGCTAAGTAACTCCAATATGTAATGTATATTTATTTTAATTTAAATGTGCTAATGGGTGTTCAGTTTAGGTAATGCACATGCGTAACGTGTCTGTAACGCATGTGCATTAATTGGAACGGACGTTATTGTTTTACCAATGCGCCTGTGTAGTGTATTGGTTAACATGTCTTTGAACAATGAAAATTCCTGTTAATACAGCTAACTTAACGATGCTCGTTTGCCAACCGGATGTTGTTTTTGCATATCATTAGCTTTGTAGATACCCGTTAAACTGAGGAGAATTAACAGATGTTACCTTTTTAGGTTACGTCCCCTTAGTAGCCCAGATTTAACAGTGATCTGTGGATCCACCCCAGAGAGAGAGAGGGTCTGCAGAAAGCTAACGCCACCTTTTGGTAAGACTTGAATTAATGTCAGGTTATTTGAAATTGACATAAGGTAGGGCTAAATGAACCTAACACGTCCCTATTTTAGGTAGGATTAAGTTATTTGTCCAGATTTAGTGGAGTTTAGTGCATCTGGGCCTTACAGATGCAGCGGCCATTATCCGAACATTTACCTGGGTACATTTTGTGTTGTGCCGCGTGTAGGTTGCGATATATTCACAAGTTTTGCCACTGCAGACATAATGGCCCATCAGAGTCCTACCGGGGTCTTCCTTTCTGTAATAGACGCGCAGTAACAGGCTGAATCAGTCACTCTAACTGCGTGCCTCTTGCAAGTGATCTCGGGGGTTTTATTTAATTTTAAACATTACAGTAATGTACAGTAGCAGGGGGTCTCCGAAGCTGAACCGCATTGATTATGAAATCAATGCGGTTCAGCTTTGAAGACCCCCTGCTACATTACGGGGGCCTGTATCTCTAGAAGCAGGGTGTCCCCGGACCTGAAATCAATGCGGTTCAGCTCTGGAGACCCCTGCTACATTACTGTAATGTTTAAAATGAAATATCTAGTAAGCACCAATAAACAACCCACCCTGTGCCCCCACATACTGTAAAACCAATATTTATTTTTATAAACACAGGATTAATACCACATGCCAGCAGGTGTCCCCAGGTGGACCCCACGGGTGTCCGCAGCCCCACAATGCACCCTGGGGGATACCCACAGGTGTCTGGGGGCCTCTGGGTGGTACCCACTAGGCTCTGTGGCCTCTAGGTGGTCCCCGTGGGTCCCAGCATGCCCCAATGGGGTCACGGGTGGTCCCTGCAGGTTTCTGGTGGCCCAAGGTCATCCCTACGGGTGTCTTGGGGCCCTCGGGTGGTTCCCACAAGGGTCTGGGGGCCCTCAGGTGGTTCCCACGGGTGTCTGGGAGGCCCTCAGGTTGTCCCTGCAGGTCCCCGGGGCCCCTACAGCTGTGAGGCCCCCGGTTCATCCCCGTATGTGTCCCCCATGGGTTCTCAGGTAGTCCCTGTGGGCGTCCGGGAGTCCTCGGGAGGTCCCTGTGGGTCCCCGTGGGTCCCCGCAGGCCTGCAGTACCATTCCTGTATATAAAAAAACTAAACATGGCCTACATTTAAATAAATACTCCCCCACCCCCTCCCCCCTCCACAAACACATAATTCCTTTCCCATTGTCTGATTTTTGCTGCACTTATTGTATTTTTAAAATTCCCTGTACTGTATTCTTTGTGAAGCGCTGAGTACACTTTTGGCGCTATATAAATAAAGACATACAATACAATACAGTAATGGGCAAAATAACTATTATCCAGATATGGATAATAGATTATTTACCCATTATTAACCACAATGCAGCATAAATAAAGTAAATAAAAAACGTTCTACTTACTCCTTGCATTATGAAGGTTGTCATCTGTTGCCAGAAAAGAAAACATAGTAATATACAATCTAATGTCCCCTAACCCCTTAATCACCTAAGTAGTTTATAACCGCTATAGCATTTAAGGGGTTAACCCACCCTGTCCCCTACCCACCCGGGAGGCCTAACCACCCACCCCGGACCCACTATACCCACCCTCTACCCATTGATTGTTATAGTAGTACATCAAACCCATATAATATGGCATGATAAGCTACTATAGCAGTCAATGGTCAACCTAATACAAAAGCCTGACTTTCCAAAATACACAATAATAAAACCTACAGTATACAGCAAGAATCTAAACCCCCAAACTGTAAAATTAAAAGCAATAGGCAATCAATCAATTACATAAATAAAACCACTAGCCAATCAATTACAATTCCAAACAAACAATACATTCCATATATAAAAGCAGTAGCCAACACATCAATTAATTAATACATCCACTAGGCAACACATAAATTAAACCATTAGCCAACAAATTACAGTACATCATTAAATAAAAATGCCCAACAATCTGTAAAAAAAACATACAAATCAAAACAAGCCATCACAACAGTATACTGTAAAAGCAGTAACCAACACATCAATTAATTAATACAACCACTAGGCAACACATAAATTTAACCATTAGCCAAAAAATTACATCATTAAATAAAAACGCTAAACAATCTGTAAAAAAATACAAATCAAAACAAGCCATCACAATTAAACACAATTTAATCAAAACAATAAACATACATAGAAAATATAACAGTCAACAGAAGAAATGCATTTGCCAAAAAATGCATTGTCTATTACTGTATTAATCTGTACCCTAAACAGGTACAGATTAATACATTAGCAGTCAATGGGCATTGAAAAACATAAAAATAGAAAAATCCAATCCAAAAACCTGTAAAAATAAAAGTACATACATTCAATATTGATCTTACCTTTAGAAGCTTTTGCCCTCCGAATCCCGGGGAATCAGAAAGCTCTCCTCCGGGTGGAAATCTGGCAAACTGGTGCACACGTGGACTGAAATGTATTTAAAAAATGACTTAATGGATTTGATCATTTATAAATAACATACCTGCAGTCATACATGGCGTGCTATACTGATCTTAATGTTTCTCTTCCACTACTTCCAAGACTGTTGCCACCTCCCTCATTCTCTCATCACCTTCCTCAACCTCTCACCCCCTCCCTCATCCTCTCACCCCCCCCTCATCATCCTCCTCTCACACCACCATCCCCTCCTCCTCCTTCCTCACCACCACCAGGAGACTCACGCTGCCGCTTCTGAATCAGAGGTAAGAGCGGGGACCCTGCACCCGGCCACCCTCTGCACTCACGCTGTCAGCCGCACGTCCAGAGAGGGAGAATACCAGACACATACATGTCCGGTATTACCTCTTATTTTGTACCGGACAGAGGGGAAAAATACCAGTCTGTCTGGTTCAAAACCGGACACCTGGCAACCCTATGCTCTGGTCTATTTAGCGCTCCTCAGTAGAGCTCAGCCATGCTTGGGGGGGGGGGGAGAGGCAGGGGCAGTGAGGGATTGGCTGGGTGCAGGGATGGCCCGCCCCCTCAGCAAGCCGGGAAAAAGCCTGCAGCATGGGAAACAGAGGCACCAGTACCAGACAGTACTGTCACAAAAAAAGCATGACCAATATAACCCTAGACATGGTTTAAACACCTCAGCCCCACAATGCTACTTTACTCTTATACAGTACATCCGAATGCAATATTGGGAGAAACAAGATAACACGCAGTTAAACATTTATTCACTTGAATTGAGTTAATACATTTTTACCCACTTCTCACTGTAGGAGCCATAGCACATTGCCATATTTTGCAAGATACCTACCTATAAATGTATTTTTATTACGTCAGAACAGTTTAAACATTTATTTAACATTATTTAACTTTAAGTATGGCAAAAAAAAATTATATTTATTAAAAGGCAGTATGAAACAAGATTGATCATTATGATGAGAATTACTTTTTTTTGTTGGTCCAGGTACAGATGTTTCATATTTATCAGAAGGACAAGCATGCTTTGCAATGTTAATATTTAGCCCCACAAAAGACAAAATAAAAATAAAGATTTCTTAAATATATATTACCTTACATCACAAAATCAGGACATAGTCAATTAGTTTTGGCACTTTAAAACAAAAACAAAACATTGCAGGTTGAAGGCAATTTAAGTATGAATCCAAGGAATACATTGAATAATAGTAGAAACATTTCTCATCTAGCTTGTCTGTGATACTGCTTTTATGCAAAATCTATTATTTATTTTTAAAACGGACTTAGTTAATAAAGAAAAATAACAGAGTATGACTTATAGTTGTGTTATGCAGAGAGGAATATGGTACAGTTACAACCTTCAGTTTGTGACTTGTAGAAGTTTTACATCATAGGATAGGAATTTACTTGGGAACTCATGTTTAGGACGTTTGGCTTCGACCAAACCACCGCCAGTGCTGCACCATCACACGTTGCCACCGGGATGACTCACCAGCTGGACGCCTGATTACAGGGCATCTTGCTGTGCATGCTTTTTGCCGCGCGCTCCGACGCTATCTTTAAATGGCAATGTCCTACCACAAGCTCTGTCTGAAAAGCTCCAAGCGCTCACACACTGCCCACTCAGAATTGCACCCGCGCCACCGCTCTGACAAGCCATGAGTAAATGTCTTGTGCTGGAATGCAAAACGTCCATGACTGCCCGCTCTGACGCACCATGTTTAAATGGACATTTAAACATGGCTTGTCGGAGCAGGTGGCGTCGGAGCAGGCGGCGCAGGAGAGTATGGAGCTTTTAGAACGGAGCTTGTGGCGGTGCAGGAGTGCGTGTGTGGGACCTTGCCATTTAAAGATGATGTGTGGAGGGGGGAGGGTTAAAGTGAGTAACCCAAAAGAATCCTATTTGCACTCGCTAACTCTAATAAATGGCCAGGAAACATTCAACCCTTGGGAGGAGCCCATACACCATTTAATAATACTATTAAAACACTTTATTTAACAAATATGCAAAGACAAGAATATAATATGACCAAGGAGGCGCGAGCTTCCCCCCCCCCCCTCTCCTATTACCCCTCTACATAAAACATACAAATAACGAGAGGACACATTTATGGAGGTAAAAGGCCGCGGCTTATTTATTAAACACAAATGGGGATAAATGATAAGTGTATATAAGCGCTAGTGTATTCAGTGTTATACAAACAATAGAACAATAGAGCAAAACCTGTGATACAGTATTTGGATGAAGTTAATCCTTAATCTGCCTTAGGGATTGATCTGGGATCTTCCAACCAGATATGGAAGATGTCTGTAGAATAACCTCTTGTGGCGCTGAGGGAAGATGGATGGAACAAAGTCTTGTGCAGAAATTCCTTCTTTTATGGATACCTCAGAGAGGGAGACAAGAGATATACAAAAAACATGTTTATAATGTTTGAGAGATGATGCTGCCATGCTATTTGAGAAATGATGTCAAATCGAATTCCACATTTAGTCCTTGGGGGCTGAGGGTTTTTAATTCAAATATCCAATAGGATTCCCTTCTTGAGATGATATTGATTTTATCACCCCCCCTTTTGCTAAAAGTCCCACTTTTAGCAAAAGGGGGGGTGATAAAATCAATATGTGGAATTCGATTTGACATCATTTCTCAAATAGCATGGCAGCATCATCTCTCAAACATCATAAACATGATAAATATTATAAATATCATAAATATTATAGGTAAAAATATCCAAGTAGAAACATCCACATGACATGGCGGGGTGCTCAGTCCTTGTCCGCCGACATCCCTAACCAGTGTGGAATCGCCAGCCAACATCATATAAATTACAAAATAATATAATCACATAATTTTATATAAAAATATAATCAAATAATACAACTATATAATCACGTTATTATTAGATTTCACTTCTTATTTCTTACATTAATATTAGCACATTAATTCACAGGTATTAAATTGTGAATAACACATATTTACCACAAAATATATTATTATATTATTAATTATTATTATGTAGAAATTAGTCATTTACATTTATAACACATTATTCACACTTGATTCTATCAAGTTTTCCAACCTAAACTAAATGTGTCTCTCTAACATTGACCACTTTCCTAGTAGGTCCAATCAATATGAACCACAGTTTAAAATGATATTTGTTATTGTTATTGTCAATGTTGTCAATATTGTTAATGTTGTTGATATTGTTAATATTAGGCAACATCAAGTATATCATTATTCTGGCATTAATTAACTAATTATTCAATTGGTTAATTGAATATTTGTCTGAAAAGTATATACATTGTTCCAATTGGATTTATACATAAATGTCTATATATATATAAATAATTGGCGATATAACTGCATATGCATTTGATGAATTACTATTATTGTAATATGCATAAGTCAAACTGTATACCATGCATATGTGACTTTGGATAGTATGTCCCATTCACAGTGACACCCTGATTAATATCAACACATCAATCCATTATGGTGTAAAACCTTTTCTTTATACCTTTTCTTTATAAGGTTTAGATAATTTGGGTCTCAGTGTGAGTGGAAACATGCATACCAGATGTGTATATTGTATTTGTTGTATCCACCATTTGTAAAGCATTTGTAAGTCATTGCAAACCAATAATTTTCTAAGAAAGGTACTCATCCCTGCAGCTATCATAGTTGCAAAAAACTTTCTCTCACTAACAACAGTGTCATGTAATTAAAGTTCTTGACACACATTGGACTACCATTAGAACTGTTAATTTGGGTGTTCCCATCACCTAATTAGAATTTCGTGGGTATAAAAGGAAGCACAACCCATGTAGCAACCATTCCCTGACGAAGAAACCCGTGAATAGGAGTTTCGAAACGCGTAGGAAGGTTTTGTGGTCATCCAGGGACACAGTAGCTGAACCAACCAGGCGGTGACGTCAGCGGACGAGAAGCTTGCAATTTACTCGGCTGGTATTGAGGCCAAGAGCACACCAGAAAATCTCCCCGCATCTCACGAACAGACGTCCGGCACCCCACAGCAGGCGGCAACCCTTGGCAAAAGACCCCGTACCACTGCATATGTCCTACTCAAGGACGGTGAGTAGGATTTCGGTTTTACCATTGGCGGAGCAGCACGGCTTCATTTAGCAGAAGCGCTTGGAAGCCTGCATATTCATTTACTAACAGAAGTCCATCTACTGTTTATTAATTCATGTTTTACACCAATTGTAGATACAATTGTTTTAACCAATAAATGCTCTTGATACTTTAATCACCATGTCATACATTGTCTAAAGGGTAATACACTATTGTGGTGTTTTTTGTATATCTCTTGTCTCCCTCTCTGAGGTATCCATAAAAGAAGGAATTTCTGCACAAGACTTTGTTCCATCCATCTTCCCTCAGCGCCACAAGAGGTTATTCTACACACAAATGGGGATAGCGTACCAACTGCTCCAACGCCACGGAACAAGTGACAGTTGTTCCTTGGCTCTAATTTGAAACCCAACCGCCCCAACTGACTCCCTGATCGCGCTCGCAACCACCAGACCAGATGTGGGGGGGGCGCACTTTTAGTGACGATAGATCACACACATTCCCTTACAGGGAAGCGGCACTACGCATCGCTTTTGTAACTAATTCTGTACTCATTTGATTCCAAGACTGGTACAGTTGTTAGACACATATACACCCTATCAAGTGAAGGGTGTATAACGGCTGAGAGAGACACTGTGCTATAGGACCATTCATGTATGATTATAACATATGTACTTAGGTGGTAGCCCATTGGTCACGCTCCCTCCCTACCCTCCCCCTGCTTCTTTTTAACATTATATTATATACTTGTCTTTCCATATTTGTTAAATAAAGTGTTTTAATAGTATTATTAAATGGTGTATGGGCTCCTCCCAAGGATTGAATGTTTCCTAGCCACTTATTAGAGTTAGCGAGTGCAAAAAGGATTCTTTTGGGTTACTCCCTTTAACCCTCCCCCCTCCACACGTGTTTATTATTCCCTTATGCACCCTATATCTTTAAAGTCTACTTACATTCGGAGAGCGGCAATATATTTTGTTTTGTACATTTAAAGATGATGTCAGAGTGTGCCTGGCAAACAGATGTCCCACCGGTCAGTTGTCCATGCGGCAGAAGCCCGTGGCATTGCAGCGCCGGCGGCGGTTTGGTCCAAACGGCCCATTCCATTGGAACTCTGCAGGTTTGACCCATCATTAAAACGTGTCTGTATGTTGTGTTCTTGACCTTTAAGAACTTCAGCGACCCTTAAGACTAGAAGCAGGTTGCTGATATTGAATTTTAGGAGATTTTAAGGCTGGGTGCCATTGTATTATGAGATGACCAGGCAGTGTCCTAATTTTATTATTTTTATCATTTATAAAGCAACATCTATCAGAAAAGGGACCTATTACACTAAAGTAGATATCTATTACGTTTTTATTACTGATTTCATTAGAATCATTTTAAGTTCAGGCACTTCATGTCAAGGCACATATGGGACAATTATGCATCCCAGCAGACCATTCTGGGACAATGGGACAAGTCAATGAAATATGGGACAATCCCGTATATGCAGGATATTTGGCTACGCTAAGTGTTGTCACTCGTACATATGGGCACGTTTTGGGGGCGGATTTGGATCCACAGTGGATCAGTTAGTTCCTTTGGTCCGCGGTTTTCCGCAGATCAATTTCAAAAAGGGCGATTCATGTTTTGCAGATTTAATATTATTATGGACAATACACTCCGCAGATTCCGCAATCTGTTGACGCACTGCTAAGAATCCGCCAGCGTATTGGATTCATCAAATCTCTCAACGGATTGTATGCAATGGCAGATTTTGATAAATCTGCGCGGATTAAAACAGACGAAATCCATCCACGGATTTTACACCGCAAAAAACGATTTTGGGGTTAATATTTGAGAAAATCCGGGAAACAGATTTTGGCGGATTTGCCCATCTCTAGTCAATTGAATCACTTTTCCTATCTTTCTTCACATCCTCTTACATAGATGCCTAGTTTGTAGAAGGGACGAGGAAAGTAATAGGGGATGATGGAAAAGCAAAAAGAAAAAGTGTAGCTAAGGGAAATAGAGGTATGTATGTGTAACACTGCTTCTTCCCCTCCCCCCCCCATCCCCTGGGAGATGTTACTGCTGCTACTAAGATGTTGTGGTGCTGGCATACCTTTGAGGGTCAGGAGAGCTGAGATGTCCGCGTTGGTGTGGGGACAGGGACCGGCATTTGATGTTCTCAGACTTCGTTCATGGTGACAGCGCCTCCAGCTTCAGTGAGCTCCAGGAATCCCAGAGGCAGTTCTCACAAAAGCACACTTCGTTCCCTCCCTGCCCAATATACTGCAACTCAGGCAGAAGCATATAAAAACAAAAGTCTTTATTGCAGACACTGCAGATATTACACACACAGAGGATGCAGGTGGAAAGCAGAAGGTCCCAGACCTCTGGATGGTGCTAGACCTCTGGTAGTATTGAGGCCTCTATAGAATTTAGATGGCCTCCCAGCCCCCTAGGGGCTGGGGGAATGCTCATCCCTGATGGGAGAGATCCACAGCCCTTCCAGTCTCTCTAGACTCCAGACTAGAACTGATTAACAGTTTGGTACTTCCTCTCTGAGATCTGGAAGGGGAGGGCCTGTCTGCACCACTATTGGCTGTACACAAACACCAGGTCACCTCCTCTCCTGTCACTCAAAGAGTAGCATGAGGGGGATCAATTGCCCACAGGATGACCTGTCACAGCCTGTAGCTACAAAGGACTTATGTGACAGGGGGTAGAAAGGCAATTGGACCAGCCCTGTTACATATGTAAAAGAAAAAAGAAGTACTAAGAAAAGATAAAAAAAATATGGGGTTAAGGAGAAAATAAAAAATTATTATTATTATTATTTTTTGTATTATTATTATAATAAAGAAGGATAGACAGAATGGAAGAAGAAAAGGAGAGAGATGTGTTCTCTTCATATCAAATTTTCCATTTACCATAATTCTTGTTTTTTCCAATATTTTCAGCTGCAAAGTTACATGAAATGCACGGCATATCACACATTACATCATAATGTGATTGTCTGGAATTCTGAAAAAACTATTTCCATGGAATCTGTGTAACTTCCCATTACCTATGATTGTGAGCAGTCATAAGGTAAATGCTTTTCCTAATCACGCTGGCATAGCTTTACTTATGTGTAAATCTTAAATGCCCCCAACATCTGTAACTTCTCCATACTGTGTAGCTTGCACCTGGAAGAAGAAAAAAAAATTGTGCACAAAAAGTTTATCTTCATAATACAACAAATTAAAAAATGACTTGTAAGCACATTCACATGTTTATACAGATCTGCAACCCTGCTTTTCCCCCTTATCTCCTAGCATACAGTGCTTCCACTGCAGCAAGGGAGTCTGGGAAATGTCACCTTCTGCTTCAAATCCATTTAGACATGGACCCCTATAAGAGTATTCCTGCTCAGCAGCAAGATCCGCCACCCCTTGGCACTTACGTACATGTTGTGGCCGCCTCCTTGCTGCCGCGCTCCTTCTTCTGAATTGCAGTAGTCTGCACTAAGCTGAAATGTCCGCGGCGTTATTTGATGCTGCAATTTGGAAGAAGAAGGAAAGCATGAGCGTGGCATCTGTATATGGGAGCGGACATTTTTGCCACCCCCAAATTTTATCGCCCCAGGCCTATCGGGAAATCCACTGCTGTGACTGCTGCATTAAGCAGATTTTCAGCTTAGCGTGGGTTACGCGCATAACCAGTAAACCCACTCACAGAAAACTGTTTTGACCTTTTTTTGCCCTTTTTTTTTGCCTAAGGCTGGTTATATTGGCTTTGTAAATTGAAGCTAGGGTAGGTTTCAACCACACCTTAAATAAGTTATGGTGGGTAAAAAAAGTGACAAAAACGCTACACCGTATAGCATACAGCAAATGAAAAAAATCCCTTATGAGCACATTCACAGGTCTCAGACAGGTCTGCAATCCCGATTTTCCCCATTACCTCCTAGCACACAGTGCTTCCACTGCAGCCAGGGATTCTGAATAAGAATTCCAATTTTTTAGGAAATTGTCATCTTTCTCATTTTATGGATAGGGACTTCGTGCTACATCAAAAGCACCAGGGAAACAGGTAAAAGCTTAACTGTGAAATATTTTGTGTGACGGAATAATGATGATCAATAAATCTTGCTTTTATACAATAATCCTAATGAGCAAATTAACATATGATTATGTGTAAACATTGTTGCTGATAAAATAATGTCATGCATGCTCTCTATAATGAGCATAATTTTTTTTTTTTTAAAGTTTATAACACACTATTATAAACTAAAGTTCAGATATTATTCTGAAAATTATGTATTTTTCATGTGAAAACGTAGCACAACTCTGACAGAAAGAGGCCCAGGGAAAAGTAAAATACAGGTTAAGCCCGGTCCCTGACCCCTGGCCGTCCTTTCCTGGGGCTTATCACCAGACCCCTGAGCTACCTGGTTATTATATGCCCGGTAGCCCCTTGTATCCTATGTAAACATATACTCTTTATTCATGTGTGTAAAATAACTGCAAGTATAAAAATGTGTATTACAAAAAGCAGTACTCCACAACCAAGCAAATGTATGAAATGAATGATAAGGTGCACGGGAACAGGGAGTAACCTCTTACCCCCAAGGGAATCAATAATATCTACAGGGGTCCCCAGCACACAATTGAAGAAGAAAAACAGACAAAATGTCAAATGAAAAAGTTATGGATGTATTGCAAATAATAGCAGTTACAAAGTCAGCCCTAATACAGGGTCTGGAGAGTACCTCTCATTGAATAAAACAACACACAGGGTGAGGAGGGGTGGAGGGGAAACAAGGGGAATGAAACACTACAAGACAACAAGGAAAAGGGAAAATAACGTACAATACACGTAAAGACCAGGGTGATAAAAATATAGGGGGACAACGTTACGGAGCCACAGATGCCCCTTAATCATGCCCGTTCCCACAGACTAAAGCAGCCTATGGTACTTCCCTAATTTACACACCTCCAACCAAGCACCTCTCAATAAGGTAAGTGTTAATAAATTGACCTAATAGACCTAGTCTAGGTAATCACAGCGAGCCTGTCCTATAGATGTAAGAACATATACTGTAACTCTAAAGTAACTAAGCATACAAGCTGTGTAAATTGGGATCATCACAGACCACTCCATGAGAGCCACGGACGCGAACCCCAGCAGGGGATTTGTATTGTTCTATTTTTGTCTTGTTTACTTATCTCTGTGTCCTGATAACTGTCTCATGTTCATGCTCAATCAATACACCGTGTGTTTTTTGCTACCATTTAGTGATTAGTTAATTACTTTGATGCATAGGATTTTGCAATGTTGGCAGCCTATTTACACAGCCTTTGATGTGATGCTCAGCACCAAGCCAGCTAGGTTTCTCCCTTTATGCCCCATTTTTAGTGAGTATAGCTGTGATTATGTTTTTTGTTGTGTTGAGCTTTCTGGCTCCGCTGGAATAAAAATTATTTATTGAACTGCTTTGTCGTGTCTGGTGCCTTGATCCCTGGATTAAGTTCGGTCTCTCGTGACGACAACTTCAATGTAGCAAGTTCTTTATGTCACTAAATTAAGCGACACTGAAAAGCCGGACAGAGCACTGAAGACATCTTGCCTCCAGAAACTTGAGGCTGTTCATAAGGATTTAAAACATTATTGAAACAAGTGAAGTATTGATCCAACAAAGCGAGGTGGAATGGACTAGATAGTGAAAATGTGGACATACCATTAAAAATAAATGATTCTATAAAAAAAAGCTGGTTGGTGATGTGAGGATAAAAAGGTTAATTAAACAGGAAAATATTCACGATCAATATTTTGTTATTTTGTGCTCCTTCCACATTTCAGCTGCTTAGTCATCAAATTTCCAGGTGTAGCAGATCATTACCTCATCTTACAAGGCCACGGAATTCATTATCATAATTTGACAGCACCGGTCTCAAAGGAGGTACCTTCATGCTCTTGAAAACATCATCACTCCAAGAGTACACTCCTGACTTGCCAGTAAACAGATTTCGTTTAGTATATCTAAAACTCTGCAAATTCTAGTACATGTAAACATAAGTAGTATTTCTGGAAATTATAATCCCCATTGCCAGAAACCTTTCGCAGTAAGTGAGGCTTCTAAAGGACCAGAAAAACAAATGATCTACCCATGATTCAGCCTGTACTGGACTTTTCATGCAGAAACTCCAAAACCCATAAACGTTTCATCAGACATACAATATCTGAACTAAAATATGAGACAATACAATCAATGTACTTTCGGCTTTCCACACATTGATGTGCCTTTCGGTTGACAACTTGGAAAATATGTATTTATTTATTAATAAAAATGTTTTACCAGGAAGTAATACATTGAAAGTTGCCTCTCATTTTCAAGTGTGTCCTGAGCACAGAGTTATGATAACAATGCATGATTACATTAAATAAACAAGGTTGTACATTCAATTCCCAAACATTTAATGGACAGTTAAAGATATGATTATGAGCGTATGTAACATTTACAGACCAGATTACAATTGTGATAGGAGAGGTAGGATAGGCCTGCAATGTGTTAGAAGAGACAACCCTCAAGGAGCTAACAATCTATAAGGCCGGGTAAATTTAAACATTGGCTACAGGAGATAAAAGGGCTGATGAGTTTCAGATTAAAATGGAGCCGCTTTAAAATTACCAAACATCTGCGAACGGCAGCAAACGGCTGCGCCAAAGGGTGTCCGCCTTTGGGGCGTCGCATATGTAGACTGAAGGGGTCCATATTGAATTGTGGTTTCAAAGTCCTTTGTCCTCCCTGTCCATTAACATTCCAGTGGTGGGGTTGATGAAAAACATAGCAGTAGGCAAACGCAGATTTTAACCCTTAGCTCACTGATTCTGTGCAGAGGGGAGCAGCTCTTGGGGAACCCTATCAGATGACACAGATGTAAGCGGTCCTGATTTCAAGCAACGTATGTACTTTTATCTGAGTCCTACTTAGTGTACTCTCCTTCAGCTGCATTGCTTATCAACTTCAACGTCTGTGCACAAATCCAGGATACAATGAGGCATTTCATTATCTATAACATGTTACCTTTTTGGTGTCCATACTTAGAGATCTGCAAAACTTTTGCACAAGTTGGCAAAACTGGACTTGTGCCGTATGTTGAAATGTCATGAAATTGTCAACATTTGCACTTGCTTCTAGTGTATTTCTCCAAAATAAATTTCCATCTTGAGTAAAAACAAGAAAGAGGGATAGAGTGCCACTCTACACTTTCCTTTCTCACTATATTTTCATATAACTACTGTATAATATGGAAAAATTAACCTATTCAACTTGTGGAGAGATGTATTAAAATTGAATAATATATGCAAAAGTACTGTATGCAGTAAATAAAACAATCTGTATTTGGTTTTCATGACAAAAGTAGTTTGTTTAGTACATATGATTGCCTCAGTAGGTGTGACAAATGTTGTCCCTTTGTCTTTCAATTTGTTGTATTTGTATGTTATAACTCTAATAATAACATATGAATGCGAGACAAATTGTGCCATATCCCACAAACACTCCATGTATGGATAGAAATCCTTGTGGGCACTAATATGAAAGTAAAAGTTACTGTAGGAGCTAGCCATTCTTCCAAATATGGTAAAAGAATTACTGTACAGTATGTGCTAAATACAACAATGTGCCACTAAAAAAAACATTTCCATGCCGTTTTCATTGACATATTTCTTAAGCATGTTACTAAATTTGTACTGCTGGGTTTTAGCAGATAGATACACAGCACATCACTTTTGACATGATTAATTGTATGCACATGCCTCAGATACCACAAATGCATATTTGGGGAAAGGCATCACCCCTTCTCAGATGTGGGCATAACAAAAACAGTTCCCTCCACTGAGATCCTGTAGGATAAAAGACATGGGCCCATATTTACTAAGCAGTGAATGAACCATAAAGTCTCTGCAGGAACAGGACGTTGTTTTATGGTGTGCATATGCCCATAATGTTCTGTATTGTATGGTTTTGCTGAATGTGTGTTACAGTACATACACAATATAGGGGTAGAAGGCAACCTTGCTCAACCAAATTGTAGGTTATGTAGCGGGTGCTGCCTAGGGTAAGTATATTGAATAACCAATAGTGAGTGCAAGCACAATAGAGGAAGTAATCCTTATAATGGCGCACACCTCAGCAAATGATGTGATTAGTAAATATAAAAATAACCTTTGTTACATTGTTTAAAATAGAGACAGATTAGGCAGTTTGCTAAGACATTATTGGATAGTCCAATAGGTAGAAAATGAAAAGAAATTCTGTCACAATATTATTTTACCCAACACCGAAGTGAACAGAGAAAAAAAACCACAGCTGTCACTGAGATGCTGTTTTAGTCTTATAAATATCTGACACACCACCAAGTCCCTATTCATGATGTTGGGACATGGAAGATGACTTCACAGCGTATTAAATAGGGACTAGCATGAATACTGTACACCATGTCAGACATAATATAGTGAAAGTGTTTGCTTTTCCTTAGGTTGGTGAGTTATCCTGTTTATGTGCATGCTTTCTTGCTTTAATAATAACTTTATTTCATTAGCGCTTTTCTCCCAATGGTACTCAAATTGCTACACAATTACACAATATTGCATGTGTAACGGGTTTTCCCTCCCCCAATCTCACATTGGCCCGGGTAATCTAACCAATCCCCATTACGTGATCGTGTATGGTGGTGCACCTGCAAGTAACAGGACTCCTGAGTCTCCCGCTTGATGGTATTAGGGGATGTCATCAGGACAGGTAGCTGAGGTAGTGGGTGCGAGTCCAACTTACTTCATGTGCAGCGCCTCCACCTCATCAGGATCTATGCTTCCGCAGGGAGATGGTCCTGGTGAGGAACTCCTTCTTGGTGGTGCCATCCACTGCTGAGTAACTTCACACTCACACAGTGGAGGTATATTCGAACAGGGCATCTTTATTGATGGTTGGTATGGGCAAGCTGCCCCTCACAGATAACAGCTCAGCCACTCATCTCCTTGCAGCACTCCATTAGGAAGGTCCCTTACCCTAATAGATCTGCTTTCCACCTCTACTCTTAAAGAGATTCCCCAGCTTCTCTGGCTGCTGTAAGCTCCTCTCTTGAGCTGCTTTGTCTCTCTCAGCTCCTCTAACTCTGCTGCGTTTGCTCACTGACTCACAGCTAGCAGGAGACACTGCAACAATGTTGCAGACCTTCACGTGCCTCTCAGTGAACAGAGCAGCACAACAACAGGAAACTGAACTTCTAACTTTAGGCAGTGCTGTGTCTTATATCACCCCCCGGAGAACAAACATGCCCTGTATCCTAAGTGGGAACACACTGCATGTTGTCACTTCCTTTGGGGACATATGACACCTCACCAGGGTGTGAGGGCAAACCTCCATTGATTGTTGCTGGCACTCCTGCACACTTACCAGGGTTACTGCCAACATGAGAAAGAGATATGTACACCAATCCTAGACATGGCTACATTCTCCCCCTGGTGGAATCCCAACGTCCTCGCTTGGAACCTAAATTTGCGGAACCTTCCTTCAGGTAGCACTGCAAAACATAACAACACATTATTACAGTACATATCTTTTCTCAAAACATTATAACAGATACATCCTAACGTAGATGTGTAACACCCAGAATTATTCCCTTCTGTAGAACCCATGACTGGTACCCCCATACCCTCTCAAGGTGGCTTGCGCACAGCATGGTCCACTGGGCTTAGAGTATCAATGCGGTAACACTCTGGGTGACATACTGGACACCCACAATCAGCCCATAATCCTGGCTTGGATGCTAGTGGACTGAGAGGATCATGCCCATACACCTTCCTCGGGCATCTCCTGGAAATGTAGACCATCCCCTCTCGACTACACCACTTCTCGTCTAACCCACCAGGATCCCAATCTTCTTCCCCTGATCCTTCCTCCTCATCAGTGCCATATCCCCTATCTTCATCAGGGGACCCCATTTCGAACTTACTTTCTCCCTCCCATGGATGGTGAAAATAAAGTAACCACTTTTGGCGATCCCTAATACCTCTTTCTGACAGTGGGGGCACATAGGGGGTTCCCCGGGCAATAGGCACAATATGAGCAACATTACCCAAATTCCCAGACGAAACTCCCAATGTCCATGGGGACCCAAAATTTGACCCAATGCTCTTAGAATCACACCCCACCATAACAGTACGATTGTCATCATCAGTGCAGTATAACATTCTTTGCATAGCCATTTCCCTCCCCGATCCCTCATCGTATGTAAAGCACTCGCCCCAGTCCAAGTTTTCCCCAGTCCATTCTTCAGATGTGGCTCGGGACTCCCCAGAAAACCCTTGGCTAGACTGGGACCCATAGGAAAAAGTGACAGGGGCATGGGTTTTAACTATGGCCGGGGGTTGGGCATAGGGAAACACTGCCGGCATACGCGGGGCTACGACCCGCAACTTCTCGCTACCTTGCCCGGTACCATCGGACTGGCACTCCGGTTCATTCGCCTCCTTACTCCCAGGCTTCCGCAGGGCCTGCTGGCTCTTCTCGGACCCAGGCAACCTGGTACAGCTGCTTGGCCGAAAGGACACGGCCATCTCGCTGGACTCGCCGCCATCTTGTGTTGGGTTCCCAACCGGAACCTCTTCCTCCAGAACGACATCCACCGCCGTAAGTGATGGTTCTGCTCTCTGCTCCGTTCGGGCCTGGACTAGGCCCGTCTCCGCCGTTGCCACCACCGGCGCCTGTGGAGGGTAAGGATGTATCTCACCGCTCCGTCGTCTCGGGATGGAATCTTCTCCTCCTTCCGCGCTGTAAGTCACCACGGCCGTGGGACTCCGCCTCTCGGGTTGGTTCTGCACCGGCAACACGAGACTCCGCTCCGCCGCGACACAGGTAAATGCCGGTTCTTTTCCAGCACCGCTGTAGTGGTCCGCCGGTAGGCGCATCACCACCGACGAGACTTCCACCTCTTCCTCGGAGGATATCACGATCGGATCCTCCGCAAGGTAGTCACCGGGTTCTTCTGCGATACAACCAGTGGTTGTTGGTACGAAGCTGGCGAGCTTCGGTACCTCCACTGCGGTCGCGCTCTTCTCTGCCGATGGTTCTTTCTGTTCCGTAGCCTGCAGCAGCACAGGCTCTAGGAACTGTGCCCCACAGCAGGCACACTTGGGACCCCAGGTCGGTTTGTCACCTGGGAATTCACACTGGTCACAAGCACATCTTATGCACCCCTCTCCATCCACCCAGGCCACCCGGTATTTTATGGGTAACACAACATGGTTAAAGTCCATACCACCAGTCAGGTTCAATTTCTTTTGTAGACACGGGCACACCAGAAAGGATATTTTCCCCCCTTTGTATCGCCAGGCTCCATACAACTGCGGGTGTGCTTCTCTGCATTCTGTACTGTCTTTAGTATGAACAGCGGTTGCTGATCGCTGTTCACTGAGCTTGCTCCCCCTGGTGGACTGTACAGGAGGGGCATGCTCTATAAGGGAGTGGTTCTGGCTCTGCGCTGAGTCACTCACATCACCGGGGAGGGGCTCTGAGTCCGTCACAGTCCCTGAGGGCGCGGCTCCAGCTTTCGCGCCATACCCCCCCGCAGGGTGGGGTTTTTCCTTTGGCGCCAATCCCAGCCAACTTTCTGAAATTTTAGCATTTGCAGAATTTCCTGCCACTGGTCCACGCGGTCTCCCAGAGAAGCGGGAACCGCCATTTTGATTCGCACCATCAGTCTCTTTGAATGTTGAGGTAGCATTTAACCGTTGGCATGCCGACTGACATTCAATTTCCACAGGCTCTCCACACATCACTACAATGTCCTCCTCAGTATCCTCGGGGGTATTGCCCCTAGACCCCAGACAGGACAGAAACGGCGCAGCCACAGCTTTAGCACCACTCCATAGCAGGCTCACAAAAGTCGCTTCTGTAGCTTTCTCTTCACCCGCACACACGCCATGTGCGCTCTCTCCATCGGCCTCCGTCCGCCATTTTGGACCTTCCGCACCGCGCGGATCCTCCATCCTTGCGGTCGCCATTGAATTACTGTGTTCGTTCTGATCGTACATGGAGCTCCTCTCTGCGGGGCAGCTGCCATACCGATACAACAAACATGCCTTGTGCACCACCTTGTGTACCTAACGTAGATCTGACTCGTGTTTGCACTACCTCAGGCTAGGCTCACTCTTTCTGTGTCTACTGTATCTCCTTCCTCCAATCTGTGCTCCCTTCGGTAAGTGATCTGGAATGGAGACTAGAGTACTCTGGCTCTTCCATGCAGTACTTGGGCGTCTACCTCCTGTTGGCTAGCCTAGTGCAGATCCTCTCCAGAATTCCTGACCACGTTAACAGGCTATCCCTTCAGGCATCCTACCCCTAGCGCTACCTCAAGGTGACTAGGACAGCTATAGCCCCCGGCTCCAGACTCACTAACCCCTTAGGTCAGTCTAGGGCGTGCTTTGCGAGGTTTTTCGTTCTCCTGACTACCCCTAGATTTTCCCTTTCCAGCACAGAGTGGCAGCAGACACTCTCCCTGTTTCCTATTGTGTGCCTAGCAAAAGCCTGTCCTGTTAACAGGTATCTCAGCAGCGCCTCCAATTGTAACGGGTTTTCCCTCCCCCAATCTCACATTGGCCCGGGTAATCTAACCAATCCCCATTACGTGATCGTGTATGGTGGTGCACCTGCAAGTAACAGGACTCCTGAGTCTCCCGCTTGATGGTATTAGGGGATGTCATCAGGACAGGTAGCTGAGGTAGTGGGTGCGAGTCCAACTTACTTCATGTGCAGCGCCTCCACCTCATCAGGATCTATGCTTCCGCAGGGAGATGGTCCTGGTGAGGAACTCCTTCTTGGTGGTGCCATCCACTGCTGAGTAACTTCACACTCACACAGTGGAGGTATATTCGAACAGGGCATCTTTATTGATGGTTGGTATGGGCAAGCTGCCCCTCACAGATAACAGCTCAGCCACTCATCTCCTTGCAGCACTCCATTAGGAAGGTCCCTTACCCTAATAGATCTGCTTTCCACCTCTACTCTTAAAGAGATTCCCCAGCTTCTCTGGCTGCTGTAAGCTCCTCTCTTGAGCTGCTTTGTCTCTCTCAGCTCCTCTAACTCTGCTGCGTTTGCTC
The DNA here is from genome assembly GCF_040206685.1 of Ascaphus truei. NCBI lineage: Eukaryota > Metazoa > Chordata > Amphibia > Anura > Ascaphidae > Ascaphus > Ascaphus truei. Next base: position 374,108,175 of record NC_134486.1, on the reverse strand, counting down.
ACTGACTCACAGCTAGCAGGAGACACTGCAACAATGTTGCAGACCTTCACGTGCCTCTCAGTGAACAGAGCAGCACAACAACAGGAAACTGAACTTCTAACTTTAGGCAGTGCTGTGTCTTATATCACCCCCCGGAGAACAAACATGCCCTGTATCCTAAGTGGGAACACACTGCATGTTGTCACTTCCTTTGGGGACATATGACACCTCACCAGGGTGTGAGGGCAAACCTCCATTGATTGTTGCTGGCACTCCTGCACACTTACCAGGGTTACTGCCAACATGAGAAAGAGATATGTACACCAATCCTAGACATGGCTACACATGATACACAGCACATAGGGATTTTTACAGACACAGTCCCTGCCTGTCAGGAATCGGCGTTCTCCTCGCTTCCCACACAGAGCACTCCTTCTCCGCAGGGAGCCCCTGGACACACAAAACAATCCTGCCTTACCGGCCTCCACGGCTCCTCGCCCCTGCCGCCGTCGCGGGATCACTCCCCTCGGCGATTCCTTTGCTCAGCGCCGGGCGCACCCACGCCCTCCTGCACGCACACCTACACGCACGCCAGCCCCAGACGTTATGTGCATGCATTCCCAGCTTACAGAGAACACGCCTAACAGAGCACTTTTAACCACTGCTCCTGCAGTGAGGCGTCGCCCCCAAGCATCACACAGTTCCATGCAAATCAAGGATTACACTCAGCTGGGCTGTAACACCTCCCTCCTATCAGGGAAGACTCCTTGCAGTCCTCCAGGCCTGCCCCCTTTTCCCATTGGCCTGCCCAGCTTTATTATGCCTGTGCTTCCCATCACTCGTCGCTCGACATAGTCTCTGTATGGAAGTACTTCTGGATTCTCTCAGGGTTTTCACAGGTTCTGACGCGGCTTGTACGACTACCCCCTCTGGCTCTCGATCTCGGCACCCCTTGGACAATGCTCACTCTGGTAACCCCTTGAACATGGCTTGGACTACGACCTATCTCCACTCTCCACTCCCTGACCTCGGCAAGGCATTCATCACTCTATCTCTACAACCGGTACCAGCAAGTATTGTCTACCTTACTACACCTGGCCTGGCAACGCTTCATACCACACTCCGGACACGCTCCCTTTGCTGCGGGTGCGTGTATTACCACTTCCCCCTTCAGCTCATGGGATGGGTCTGGTCTGCGGGCAGCACCGGCGTAACATTATGTCGAGCCCACAAGACGCAGACCAGACCGAACTACAGCAGTTTCTCTCTAATCTGCTTCAGCAAAACCAGGCCATGGCGGATCAAATTGTGGCACTTACACGCCAGGTCGCAGTACTCTCAGACAGGGTACCGACAGCGACCCCGCCAGATGTAAGCCCCCACTCCGCAAGCGCAGTTAGCAGCTCAGATGTAAGGATTCCTCCCCCCAAGCCTTATGCAGGTGAACCGCAAGATTGTAGGGGTTTCCTAAACCAGTGTGAGGTGCTGTTTGAAATGGCCCCCCATCTCTACAATACTGATCGCAAGAAAGTAGCCTACATTTATAACCTCCTCACTGGCAGCGCCCTGGCTTGGGCTTCCCCGGTTTGGGAGCGACGTTCTGACCTTACCCAAGATTACCCGGCATTTAAAGCTGAGTTTCAATGGGTATTCGATTCCCCTGCTCGTCGGGAGATGCCATCTGTTTCTCTCCTCCAGATCACTCAGGGACGGCGGATGGTGACACAGTATGCTGTGGAATTCCGGACTCTAGCAGCCGAGACTAACTGGGGACAAGAGGCTCTTGTCTCCGTATTCTGGCAAGGCCTGGCAGATCCCATCAAGGACGAACTCTCTCGCCAATCCAGGCCGGATCAATTGGAGGTCCTGATTGATTTGGCCTTCCGAGTGGATCAACGCATCCAGGTACGCCGCTCAGAGCGTCAGCGCACTCGCTTCCATAACTTTCAAGTTCCGTTCCCCAGTACTCTCAGCAGCAATCCTGCTCCCCCAAGTACTACCACACCTCCTACGTCCTTTCCCGTCTCCGTGAACACCATTTGTACGCCAAACTGGAGTAGTGCACCTTTCATACGACCTCTACTCCGTTCCTGGGGTATATCATTTCCGATGAGGGGTTTATGATGGACTCCGGTAAACTTCAAGCAGTCACTGAATGGCCAAGACCCAATTCTCTCAAGGCCATACAACGTTTTTTAGGGTTCGCTAATTACTATCGTAAGTTTATACGGAGTTTTTCCACCATTGTGGCACCCCTCACTGCGCTCACCAAAAAAGGAGCTGATCCTTCTGCTTGGTCATCCGAGGCCATCTCCGCCTTCGAGACACTCAAGGAAGCCTTTATATCCGCACCTATTCTCCGTCATCCCAACATCGAACTTCCCTTCGTCCTGGAGGTCGACGCTTCTGATTGCGGCGCTGGTGCCATTCTTTCCCACAGACCCACGCCCCAAGATAAGTTACATCCCTGTGCATATTTTTCCAAGAAATTCTCGTCTGCCGAGAGGAATTATGACGTGGGTAACAGGGAACTTCTGGCCGTGAAGATGGCTCTTCAAGAGTGGAGACACCTGCTGGAGGGGTCAAAAGAGCCGTTTACTATTCTCACGGACCACAAGAACCTTCTTTACATAGAGAACGCTCGACGCCTTGGTCCACGACAGGCTCATTGGGCTCTGTTTTTTTCTCGATTCGATTTTCACCTGTCCTATATCCCCGGGTCCAAGAACGTGAAGGCAGACGCACTCTCCCAAATACATTCTTCTGAAGAGAGGCCAGAGGAGTCGTTGGAGACTATTCTTCCACATGAGAGGATTCTCGCCACGTCTACGTTCAAGAATCTTGACAAGATTTTGCACTCCCAGAGACGCATTCCCAAGGACTTGGTCGTTCCGACAACAAAATCTTTGTACCATCCAAATTTGTTCCAGAGGTCCTGTCTTGGGGTCACTCCTCTAAATCTGCAGATCATCCAGGTTTTAAGAAGACTACTGATCTCATTCGTCAGAATTTCTGGTGGCCAAGGATGTCTCAAGATATTCTAGAGTTTACCCGCGCATGCCCCACGTGCGCTCAAAGCAAGACTCTCCGTCAAAAGCCTCAGGGTTTTCTGTTTCCCCTTCCAGTTCCCGACCGCCCCTGGTCCCACATTTCTATGGACTTCATCGTGGAGTTGCCCAAGTCCAGAGGAATGAACACTATCTTGGTGGTCGTGGACAGGTTCTCGAAGATGTCCCATTTCATTCCACTTAAAGGATTACCCACCTCCCCCGCCCTTTGCTGATATCTTTACGGAGCAGATTTTCCGGATTCATGGGATCCCTTCGTCCATTGTTTCTGACAGAGGTTCTCAGTTCGTATCCAAATTTTGGAGAGCTTTCACGAAGAGATTGGGCATCTCTTCTTCCTTCTCTTCCACCTATCATCCTCAGTCCAATGGACAAACGGAGAGAATCAATCAATCCCTGGAGAAGTACCTGAGATGTTTTATATCCGATCTCCAGGATGATTGGGCTCAACTCCTCTCTTGGGCAGAGTATGCCATCAATTCTGCAAAAAACGAGTCCACCCGGGAGTCACCCTTCTTTATAAATTATGGGTTCCACCCTCCCTGTCTTCCCATCCCCAACATTCCTTCTGGAGTACCAGCCGTAGATGAACGCATTTCTTCCCTCCAAACCGCATGGTCCAGGATTCAGTCTACCCTTCTCAACTCCTCCCGCAGATCGAAACTACAGGCCGATCGTCGTCGTCGTTCGGGGCCCAGTTACAAACCAGGGGATTTGGTATGGCTCTCCTCTAGGAATATCCACCTCAAGGTACCATCTCCTAAACTGGCATCTAAGTTCCTGGGACCCTTCCCTATTTGTGAACAAATCAATCCTGTGGCATTCCAGCTCCAACTACCACCCAGTATGAAGATTCCCAATGTCTTTCATGTGTCCCTCTTAAAACCATTCATCTCCAGTCACTTCTTTCCGGATCAGACTCATAAACCGGATCCCATTACTGTACAAAATAACGAGGAATACGAAGTTCACTCTCTTTTGGATTCTCGCCTATCCAGGGGTCAGCTCCAGTTCTTGGTGCAGTGGAAGGGCTTTGGCCCTGAAGAGAGATCCTGGGTACCTTCAAAGGACATTCATGCCCCGGTCCTTCTTAAGTCCTTCAGGAAAAAGTTTTCAGAGAAACCGTTCTTGGACCGTCCTGAGGCCGTTCCTGAAGAGGGGGGTACTGTCAGGAATCGGCGTTCTCCTCGCTTCCCACACAGAGCACTCCCTCTCCGCAGGGAGCCCCTGGACACACAAAACAATCCTGCCTTACCGGCCTCCACGGCTCCTCGCCCCTGCCGCCGTCGCGGGTTCACTCCCCTCGGCGATTCCTCTGCTCAGCGCCGGGCGCGCCCACGCCCTGCTGCACGCACACCTACACGCACGCCAGCCCCAGACGTTATGTGCATGCATTCCCAGCTTACAGAGAACACGCCTAACAGAGCACTTTTAACCACTGCTCCTGCAGTGAGGCGTCGCCCCCAAGCATCACACAGTTCCATGCAAATCAAGGATTACACTCAGCTGGGCTGTAACACCTCCCTCCTATCAGGGAAGACTCCTTGCAGTCTTCCAGGCCTGCCCCCTTTTCCCATTGGCCTGCCCAGCTTTATTATGCCTGTGCTTCCCATCACTCGTCGCTCGACATAGTCTCTGTATGGAAGTACTTCTGGATTCTCTCAGGGTTTTCACAGGTTCTGACGCGGCTTGTACGACTACCCCCTCTGGCTCTCGATCTCGGCACCCCTTGGACAACGCTCACTCTGGTAACCCCTTGAACACGGCTTGGACTACGACCTATCTCCACTCTCCACTCCCTGACCTCGGCAAGGCATTCATCACTCTATCTAAACAACCGGTACCGGCAAGTATTGTCTACCTTACTACACCTGGCCTGGCAAAGCTTCATACCACACTCCGGACACGCTCTCTTTGCTGCGGGTGCGTGTATTACCACTTCCCCCTTCAGCTCAGGGGACGGGTCTGGTCTGTGTGATACCTATTGTTCTATTATTACCGCTAGTACATTTTTGGCTTATTCCGTGACTCTTTCGTTTTCTCTATTAATCAGTGTGCTGGAGCCCTTGTTTTGGTTTGTACAATCTATGTGTTTGGTACATGAGGCACAGGGAGATAAAGTTACTTGCCCAATGTAACAAGGAATTGAATTCTCGTGCTTTAAACTCAGTGACATTGTTTGCAGAGTCAGAGGCCTATGCAGAAAGGTCTGATAAGTTAGCAGCTTATCGGCAAAAAAACCTACTGCTATTCAGTAAGAAAAGAAGTTTCAGTGTGCGCAGTTCCTTAACAATCTTCTCTCCAAATCTAAACTTCTCCTTACTTCTACTCCCAGTCTCCCGTGATCAGTGGGGCAACTACATACACATTAACACACAAATGGGGAGCAAAAAAAGAAAACACATTCAATAAAATGTTTTATAAATTGACTCATAAAAACATATAGCTCAAAATAAAAGACATGATCCGATATGATTACAAAAGATCAAAAACACTGCCACAAGGCTCGTGGTGTAAATACCACCACTCCAAACATAACCTAACAAAACCCTTAAGATGTGTAAAGGAGAAAAAGAAAGTCCAGCTGCCAAAAAATGAAAACCTTATTTCCTTAACTTCTGTATGTGAGTGTCCTCGTGGAGCGGCTCCGCTGCTTCCGGCTTACGTCGTCACGTGTCTCCAGGCGCATCTATGATCTCACAACTCTACACGTTTCATGTCGATTGGACACTTCTTCAGGGGAAGATTGGATGGTCCCGTGGTTACACATAAGTACCCTGGCTTGCTAATATATCAGCCAATCAGAACCATACCGCATATTAAACTAACAAGCCGTCCAACGTTATTTATTTTAAACTAAAACAGCCAAGTTGATAGGACACTGTAATATAGACAATGCGATGACATACAATGACAAAAGTACAATAACAAAATTACTCATATAAACAAATCTCTGACATAACATAAAAAATGGAAATATATATATATATGTATATATATATATATATATATATATTTATATATATATATATATATATATATATATATATATATATATATATATATGAAAACCTTCATAAACGAACAATGAACAAAAGTTTCCATAAATGCAATATAAACAATGATTGTAGGAATAAACTTTAAAATCTTGATGACATATAGCACCAATGTGAATGTATATCATAAAATCTAGTTGTATAGTGAACCGTAGTGTTCACAAATCCGGCGCTCAGAGGTAAATCAGGAGCTGAACAACATCATGTAATGTGCCATGAAATGGGAGAGACCGAAACACAGGCTGACCTCCAGATGTGAAAAACGTGAGGTGGCAAATATAACTAAGCAACTGGCTTATATGTAAGCTCTAGTGATGTTGATCATAGAAACTCACGATTAACAAGAGGGCCCAGCGGTCTTCCCGAAGGCTCTGCATTCTCATCCGGTCCTCCTCACCATGATCCAGCAGCGACTCCTCCGTCGTGATGGGTGATGGGAATCCGGCGTTGTCTGTGTCCGACTGTTGTCCCAGCAACCCGGCGTGCTACCGATGACGTCTTCAGAATCTGTAGTGCTCCTCCTGCAGGAGAAAAGATCAGTGCACCGCCAAGGAACCATGCAGAGGCTGAGAAGTGTGACTTGAAGAATCTTTATTGCAGCATGAAAGTGGAGCTCTGGCGGATCCTCTAACGCGTTTCACGCCAAAGCGCTTTGTCAAAGAGTGATCTGCCAGTGAACAAATGAATCCTGATATAGTGGGCCAACCCACAGCACCTGTAGAACATAATGACGATCAACAGGTGCGCTGAGTGACTCCGCTAACACAGGAGACAAGCACAAAACGACAATACATATAACAAGAGATGCATAAAATAAAAACAGGTCTCAGAAACACACAATTAAATCTATTTGATGTATATATCCAAAATTGTTAATGAGACCAGAAATATAAAAAGTAAAAGTAATAAAAAGTGCCAAGAGCTACCAAACCAATGCTTAATCCCATATAATTGACTATACATATACAAATCTTGATGAGCAAAATATAAATAAATAAAACCTATAATTATATAGAATGAACTGTGGAGGAGAGGTGGTAAAGGTGTAAGGGAACAAGTAATATAATATCATAAAATCTACAATGAAAATATGAATTAAATATATTGTGTGAGAATGATGCATAAAAAATAATTTCAGTTAATTATCATATCTTAAACACACTAAAATCAATATTGTTCAATAAAGAACCTAACAGTTACACAACAATAAATCCTCCATAATGGAAGAAAAATGGAGGAGGGAAGGAGGGGGGGAGGGGAGACATCCAATCACCCCTGAAGAAGTGTCCAATCGACACGAAACGCGTAGAGTGGTGAGATCATAGCTGCGCCTGGAGAAACGTGACGACGTAACCCGAAAGCAGCGGAGCCGCTCCACGAGGACACTCACATACAGAAGTTAAGGAAATAAGGTTTTCATTTTTTGGCAGCTGGACTTTCTTTTTCTCCTTGTGGGGGGGGGGTTGATCTTTTGTGATCATATCAGATCGTGTATTTTATTTTGAGCTATACTGTATTTTTTTATGAGTCAATTTATAAAACATTTTATTGAATTTATTAATCTTTGTTTTTTCTTCTTTTGCGCCCCATTTGTGTGTTAATGCTATTCAGTAAGCCCCGATAATTCTGCAATAAGACACATTTTCGGCAAAAAAAAATTCTGGAAAAAAAAACCGCCCAACACATGGCGATAAGCCACTTATCGCCACTTATCGCTCAGCTTATCGAGACTGATCACCGCTCTAGAATTGAGATTTCTTCTCCGAATCGTCTAGCCAGAAAAATTGGCAAGAAGCTGCCGAGAAGCGGCGAGACGGCACTTAGAAAAAATACCAGCACCGGAGACCCCCGGCATGAATCAGATGCATGAAAAATGCATTTACAGGCAATTTCATTACCTTGGCGACTAACCGCTAAGGCAATGAAGGGGTTAACCACCAATGCCATGCTTATTGTGGGTAGCAGGGGTTGGTGAAGGTGGTGGGGAGGGGGGTTGCGGGAGAACTTAACCCCTTCATTACCTTAGTGCTTAAAACCACTAAGGTAATGAAGGGGTTAACCCCACCCGCTACCCATCCGGTAACCCTAAACACCCATCCTTGGGGCTACTAACCCCTTCACCAACCCCCGCTAACCACAATAAAAAAAAACACACAACAGCCCTCTACCCATCTCCTAGGCCACCAATAACCATTATAATACGTAATAAACACCGATACACAACCCAACCAGTCCCTGTGCCCCCACATAAAACCATATTTATTTCTTTTTATACACAGGATTAAAACCAAAGGCCAACGGGGGTCCCCGGTTGGTTTCCATGGGTGTCTGGGGGTCCTCGGGTGGTCCCTGTAGGTTCCCGCTGGCCTGCGGTACCATTTGTGTTATAAAAAAAAATAAAGATAGCCTCCATTCCAATAAATACACCCCCCCCCCAAACACATACAGTACAGTAATGTGCAAAATAACTATTATCCAGATATGGATAATAGATCATTTACCCATTCTTAAACAAAACATTAGCCAGCCAGCATAAATAAAGTAAATAAAACCATTCTACTTACCCTTGCCATTATGAAGGGCATCCTCATCAGCATACTGCAAGGCCATGTCCTCCGTTGCCAGAAAAAATACATTAAAAATACAATCTAATGTCCACTAACCCCTTAATTCCCTTAGCGGTTAATAACTGCTATAGTAATTAAGGGGTCAACCCACCCTGCCCCTCTACCCACCCGGGAGGCCTAACCACCCATGCCTGACCCTCTCTACCCACCCTGTACCCATTGAGTGGCATAGTAGTACATCATACCCTTATAATATTGGCCTGATAAGCTACTATAGCAGTCAATAGTCACCCTAATACAAAAGCATGAATGTCCAAAATACACAATAATCAAACATATACAACAAGCACCTAAACCCCCAGAAACAAACATTAAAAGCACTAGCCAACAAAGCAATTACCTAAATAAAGCCACTAGCCAATCAATTAAAGAAATAAAAACACTAGGCATTCAATTAATAAATCACACCACTCGCCAAACAATACATTCAATACATAAAAGCAGTACACAACACAACTATTAATTAATACAACCACTAAGCAACACATAAATTAAAACAATTAGCCAACAAAATACATAATTTAATAAAAACATGAATCAATCTGAATTTTTTTTTCAAACAAGCCATCACAATTCAAACCAATGTAATTTAAACAATAAAAAGAAATAGAGAATATAACAGTCAATAGAAGAAATGCATTTTGCCAAAAATGCATTGGCTACCACTGTATTCGTCTGTACCCTAAACATGCACAGATTAATACATTAGCAGTCAATGGGCAATGAAAAACATTAACAAAAAAAAAAAAAAAAAACTTGTCAAAATAGAAGTACATGCATTCAATATTTATCTTAAATTTAGAAACGTTGGCCCTCCGAAATCTGAGGAATCAGCAAGCTCTCATACCGTGACGACATGAAACTCAATCCATCGCCATCCACCGTGAAGATCCGGAACAGGTAACCAAATTCTTCTTTCTTTAATCTTCTCTCATCTTCTTCTTTCTTCATCTGTGATTATTTCTTTATTTTCTTTATCTTCTGTCTTTATCTTCTGCCTTCATCTGTTAATCCAATAACCCCATGTTAAATCCACTATGTTGACCCGTCGACTTCTTGAGCTCAAATGAGACGTCCCGGCCTTAAATATGAACTGTGATGTCACATTTGGGCGGCAAATGGTCCACAAGCCATGTGATTGGCTTGTGTCATGTGATTGGCTTGTGTTTGGAAAAACAAAAGGGTAGCTGGCTTGATAAGAAACTACCATCAAACTTTATCAAACGCGGAAAATGTAAATATTGTAAATATGGATTAAATGGTAAGGTATATAGATCTAATCATACAGGGGAAAGTTTCAAAATTAACTAATTAATTACTTGTGATAGTAAAGGAGTCATCTATTTGATAGTTTGCCCATGTGGTCAACAATATGTTGGCCGCACAAAGAGATGCCTGAAACAACGCATCAGTGAGCACTACAGAAACATCCTTAAGGGTCTAGATATGCATAATGTATCAAACCATTTAAAAAAATTCCATTCTTGTAATCCGGATGGTATGACTCATTATGTTTGATTAAAGTTCATTGATTTTAGAGTAGAGAGGGATATATTAAGATGAGGCACAAGACCTTGTTACACACTACCCCTGAAGAAAAAGAAACCATCATCGAAACGCTTAGGGTTGTGAAGGGATGACTTACTGTGCAGCACTCCAAACCGGAAGTGACGTGAAACGCCGGCGGGAACGGGGGACAGCATTGCGGTAACCGGGGAGCAGGAGAAAGTTGCGAATGTGGTCGGGAGCCTGTCTTACTCTGTCCTTATGAGTGTCATACGTTTAGATAAAAATCTGAACTATTAAAAAGGCTCCGAATCTGTTTATCCATCGGTGGTGGAAGCGGAGGCAAAGAAACCTTTGAGTGCCAAGGTCCAGGGACTGCAAGTTAAGTGCACATCTCATCGGTTTTTCAAGGTCTCAAGAATGTTTTGAACGTATTTCACCATACATATTTTTTCTCCTCTGTTTATTTTTTAGGTGCGCTGATTTATTTGGACATTAATATCTTTTGGAACTGGGAAAAGTTCATCATTCATGCAGCATCATTCAATTGCTAAGTATTTCTAGATAGACCATTAGATTATGTGAGCGCTTCTTTGTTTTTGTTATATGCCTCCAAGCATGCCTTCCTACTTGATACGTTCAGCCGTCTCTGTTCCGGGGTTTTTAATAATTAATTGTCACTGTATATAATATATAACATTCTTCAACGTTTGTTTAGTATCAAAACTGTTGTTTTTTGCATGGAGCAGCACTGCAATGCTTGCAGCTAACCTTGATTTGTCCTGTTATTTCCCTTTGCACTATTTGACCCCCTCCCCTCCCTGTTTATTATTTGTCCCCTGCTACTATTGCTTTTTGCATGTAGCACTACAATGCTTGCACCTAGCCTTGGTTTGTCCAGTTATTTCCCTTAGTAGAATTTGCCCCCTGTCCTTGTTTGTTCCCTTAGCTACCATAGCCTTTTCTTGTCGCTCTGCACACTTTGAAAACTCCATTTTGTTTTCCCAGTCTTATTTACTTTAATACAACAATAAACCCTGTCAGTGTTCACATATTTTGGTCTCTTGTCTTTGTGAGTTTCCATGTTACCCCCAGGGATCCATACATCCTGATATAGAGACAATAAGAAGATTTCAGTTGAAGAAGTTTGTACTATTTCAAACGGTATTTGCATTATTTTAGTAATTGTTTGATACTTGTTTTCATCCTTTTTTGTAGATTTCAACTTTTTGCTGAACATCCACAGCGATAATGGATAATGAAGGTAATGTAGAGGTAGTTCCTGCTTCTATTTCTTCCTTAAATAACAATCTAACAATTATTTTACATTTGAACCTCTAAAACAGATAGCAAGAAGAAGATGTCGGTAGAAGAAGATTGTATTATTTCTGTCCTTGTTTTCATCCTTTTTGCAGATTTTGGCTGGGCATTTAGACCTAGCTTTTAGCATTAATAGGAAGAGCAAGTCTTGCTAACTCTATACATGCTACCACCCATTTTAGATGACCTTCAGGCCTACTAGCTAATTAGGACTAATAGGCCTGTAGACCATGGATGAAGAAACCCCCAAAAATATAGCATATGAATGAGGTTATAGAATAAACACATAATAAAGGAAATAAAAGCTTCTTTATTGGTATACTGTATTTAATAGGGCCCCGTGACCCTTAGTCTGTGAAACTGCTTCCCTGCTCTTATATTGTTATAGGCCCAATTATTTGAATGGAACTGATCTCCAACATGGGGAATGTAAAAAAACTAAGGGAGTGAACCCGAAGAAACTGATGCTGCCAAAGTCTTGTATATCTTAGTTTGGGAATTTAACCCACAATCCACTAAAAAGTATATAGCAAATCACCATTGAAATCAATTGTTGAAAGATACTATGATTGAACTCACCCTGGGTGGGGGGCCCGTTGTGCAGACTGTGACCGGGTGCAGGAGATGAAGCATCCAGGAACACTCCACTCATGAACCTCCTTGGGCCAAAGCTGCTGCCCTTACCCGACCCGGTGTCTCAGATATCTTCTCTGTGGTCGCCGTAAGCTATCCACAATGTGCTGCCAGGTACCCGCTGGAGTGTTGTCACTGAAGTGCTGTCGCTCCCTGCGCGTGTAGCCGAGGTGTCCTCCCTCTGATGTGGACGCCGTCACGAGGTACGTGTAGGGTTCAGCTATCCGCCGCGCACACGCTGTTTCCAGCTGAGGGGAGGAGCGCTGGCGCATCTCTGCGTTCACTGCGCTCCGGCGTGCCCACGTGTGCGGGGGAAGAGTGATGACATCAGTCCTCCGGGCTAGGAAATCCAATGATGAAATGCTTGCGTGCACCAGCCATATGATAAGCGATAGCGAAAAAGGTAGAAGGCGGTCACAGCAAAAAAGTCTAGTTCAGGAACAGGTAGACTTGGGGAAGCAGCATCACAGCTAATTGAATAGGAGCAAACAAATAATTCAAAATTGATATTTAATATAACATTGAAAGCTTGTGATAGCTGTGTTAGTCCAGTTGCAACTATGCAATATTAAGTGAGTACTTTAACAGTAGTTGAAATCTTCTTTATTTGGACAAACAGAATATACGATAAGACATGTCTTGGAGACTTATGCTCTCTTAAGTCAGCCAGTACACTCAGTAATTACCACCTGCTGGAGGAATTGACAATTAAATACATGAACAGGAGGAGAAAAGAAAAGGAAAGGCAATATCAGAAAGAGAAAGATTTGTTGGGACAATTGGGACTTGTCATCTCAATTATATTGACTGAATATCTTTTGCACTTCCACTTTCACACATGTTGAGAGTACACGTCTCATTTTTGACACACCTTGCAGCATTCCAGTGTTTTATGACAGCAGTGATTGATTATTTGACATACGGGTCTCTACTTCGTGATCCATGAACTCAGTTTCCGTTTATTGCTTAATACTTCAGCCCTGGAGCACATGCCTTCATGGTTCTTAAGACAATCTCCTCATTCACAAATGTGCGCTTAATGATGTAATTCACAGTGTGAGACAACACGCACTTTGATAACAGGTGTTATAGCAGGGGTTTGAGACATGGAAAGATGAAATTCTTTCACAAGACATCCTCAACACGTCAGCAATTCAAATAGGTTTCCCCAGCAGCACTCACTTTATATATGCAGCCAGTGATCAAAAGAATGAGTTAATCCTATATGAGCAAGTACATCATGTAATAAGAACAACAGCAAGCATGCAAGATCTGGTGGGTGTGAACTGTCCTTCCAAAAATCCACTCATTCTTTGAATCACTTGTATATGAGTGATTTCTGAGGGGAGTTTTGTCTGCTAATTATGTAATTTAGAGAGATCAGATGGACATGTTTTAAGCCTATGCTGGCACTTGTTTTGGAATATTATGACATTATTTTGATCACTCACACATGATTAAGTACTGGAGACTTTTCTCTTCTAGAGATGTAATTTAGATACCTGGGGGGACAGGCAATAGATCTAAGCACTGTTTACCTCCTTCCATAAACAGTTTGAAACAATTCTAAGTTAGTTCCTTGTTGTTATCCTAACTGAGTCATCTATCTAAGTGTAACTGTGTTTCTCCCACCCTCTGGGAGATTTGTCAACAGCATACACTGCATATACTGCACAGCACAGTTCTTGGGATCCACCCTCCGGATGGTCCCTGGACATCCACCCCAGACCAAGGGCACCAGGGGCAGTCCTTGCTCTTCCCTGACTCCCTAAAAGAGTCAGGGGTAGGGTATCACTCCTCACTCCCTCTAAGGGGAGGGGACAGTAGCTGCCAATTCTCGGTACACCTCTGAGTGATACCTGTCTCTTTCAAGGGGGAAGAGACACTGTCTACATTTAGGTGTGCCGGCCCTTAAGTACAGAGAGGGAAGGTCCGAGGTCTGAGCCCAGATTGGGCAGAACACAGGCCTTAGCCTGCCTTCTCCATGCCACTCAAGGAAGCTGCTTACTGTGTGGGGAAACCCCTGGATTGGTCCTGACACTGCCTGCACTGTTACCAGGGCTTGCATATCAGGGAGGGCAGACTGTTAGCCAAAACCAGTAATGGCTACATAAGGAAAGTTACAGTTGTTACTGCAGTTCTAACTAATAAAAAGCAGTTATGAAGGTCAGTTTCATTTCATGACCGAGTATATTCATAAAAAGACTAAAACTATAATAAAGGGTTTCGTAATAAAATGACCCTTTAATGAAGTGAATATTATTACGATTGTTTTATATATAAAAAATAACACTTACAGTAAAAGTAACAAAGTAAAAAATAGGTAGGTACTGAAAAATACAGTGATAGAGACATCCAGCATTTGTTTTACATACAAATAAAACATTTTTTCACCAGTGTCGCTCCCATTTTGCAGCCAAAGCACTCTGAGGTAAAGTATATTCACTGACGAGCGATGGTCATTATCACACTAACAGATATTCAAATACCAGTGGCTATCACATTTTAATGAATATACCCCTTTGAAAAATAACTCTCTAGGCAACTAAATGCCAGCCCAGTGGAGCTAACATTCTAAGTGAAAAATTGGGCAAGTTACAAAGATAGTAGGAATTAAGGATGTGCAGTAGCGCACCCATAGTTATGGTTTGATCAAGAATTCCATTATAACCTCCCTTTTTCAGTTGCTCATAACTCACTGAAAAATGTTTGATTTCAGGTCGGACTGGCAAGGTGAATGTTTGTGTAAAGTTTGAGCACAATCCGTTCAGTCATTTTTGAGTCACAGGGGAGAAAAAATTAGGTGTGTTAAAAGTGTGTAGCCTATAGTTTAACATGGGAAGTTTTAGAACCCTGTAACTCAAAGAGGAATGAATTAATTTGTTTGAAATTTGGCGTGGAGTTAGAGGTTTAGGGGTAGAAGTGCCTTTGAGTGGTTGTTTTTTTAAGGATAAGGTGTTTTGGAGAAATGTAAGGTTAAAAGATAAAAAAAAAATGTCCCGAGCCACACCATCAACTCCAGACGTGGGGGAATCTGAAGCCTCCACACTCTTATCCCAGCAGGTTCAGGCTACAGATCCCCCCCAGACCTGATGTTCAATGGATCCGTCTGCACCGCACATTCTCTGCTCCTCACTCACAGGGTCTCCTCGCTCTGTTAATTCTGTTCATCAGGAAATTGGCTCAAGACAGAGAAGGGGCACTTACCAAGGTAAGATAGATAAGAGGGGCAGTTACTGAGATAAAATAAATATGAGAGGCAGATACTGTGGTAAAATAGAACATAGAGACATGTTTATAACTCTCATGTAGTCATGGCAACAGAATGTGCCATCTACAGTAGGTGTTGTCCCAGGAAGCAAACAGGGAGGTCTAAAAACAACTTCATTTTATTCTGTTGCTGTTATGAATCTCACAGCATCTCCTCGTTGGTAGGACTGGCACATTATCAAATCAAATAAAGTGCAAGTCACAGCGGGAAATGCGTCAGAGGTTTCAAATTGTACTTTTTTGGCTTGATGCCTCAATAAACTTTTTTTTAATACTTTTGATATTTTTGCCTCCAGTTCTCCTCATTTCGCAGTGGTCTTTTCTCTTTCCTTTTTGTTTGCTGCTCCTCAAGAAAGATGCACGCCAGGATGAAGAGATGGACTTACCTGCATTGACGGGTCCGTGAGTACTATCCTTACTGTTTTTCATATGGACTTTGGTGCTGAATACTAGTTGCAAGTCATCAAGTTGAAATACTGATTCTATTGGTTGCCTACCAGTTGCTGGGGCTTTCATTCGGAGATTGGCCTTCACTGGTGGTGCTTCTTTGTGGGGTCATAACAAAAGGATGGACACATGCAAAAAAGTGTCTTTTATTGGCCCAGCATTTCGGCTACCCTCTGAAGCCTTTATCAAGAGCCCCGTTGTGAAGGTGTATAAATAACGTGGAGAGGTGAGCAGGGTATAGCAAGAGATTAAGGATGAGACACATGAAAAGGCAATTACTGTAAAGCTATGAAGGAGAGTGACAGAAAATGTTCTGGGAAGTCAGTACAGTGAATTGAGGCGAAAGATAGAGGCTGATCTGAGTCAGTGAGATGATTTAACAGCAGCTTGAAACTATTGTAGTGATGAAAGAAAGGGGGTGATGTATGAGGTAAGATTGGAGCAATTAGGTGCAATTACAGCTGGCTTCTCTTTGGGTCATTGAATTGAGGACTTTGCGCCAAATGTTGCACCCTATGTTTCACCTTGAATTTGGGGAGTGTTAATAGGAAGAGTTACATGACACACATATTATAATGAGATGTAGCAAATTCTGCGTCTTCATTCAACACTGTTTTATCTTCTACAGATGTAGCAATAACTTACTGTCCCCAGCGCCACGGAAACAAACAAGCAGAAGACAATGGCGCCGAGGACAGTGTCTGCTGAGATGTATGAAAAAAACGGAAGCATATGTGCAGGTACATCTAACGTGATATATAACAATGTCAATTGGATGTATATATAATTATAAACATGATGAAGTTGGTGATGCGTCCGGGTCCACTGTTAAAGTAGAAACAGGTCACGTATGCTCATATGTACAGGGTGTAAGCATATAAAGACACTAGGGATATCAAAAGAACCCAAACTTGGGAAAGTCAGACCCCCAATAAGGTGATAATACACAACCCATAGAGCTAGACCTTAGAGTGGTTTAGGTTTTAAAAGTCCATATTAATGGTGATGTAAAGATTTATATTCATTTATTTATACACACAGATTTACATCGATTAAACATCAAAGGTTTTTGACCACCAAGAGGCTTTTATAAATGTAGATTCTGCAGTATATGTAAGTACGCTAAATCTATCAAATCTATTACTTCTAGTCACTAAAGATAAATATCAAATTAAAAGTCTAATAACATGTAACACTGACCACGTTATATATACATGTAGTTACGATGTGGATGTGGAAAATATTACATTGGCAGGATCATTAGGCCTCTCAAGGTGAGAATAATGGAACCCTTGAGGTCTATTAGAAACAAAGACCTAAGTTTACCTGTGTCTAGACACTTTACTAACTGTTCTCAAGGTAACATTAATGAGTTCTCTTTCTGTGAACTGGAACATATTCCAATTCCAGTTAGGAAGGGTAATCGCCAGAACATCCTCAACCAAAGAGAGATGTTCTGGATTTTCACTCTCAATACATTAAGTCCAGCTGGCATTAATACGGACTAGGAATTAAAACATTTCCTTTTGTGAGAGAATAGGAGATGCCCAGTTGATTTCTGAGATTGAAGTTATTAAAACAACTGAGATTGCATATTCGGATGCAGCCTTGTAATGACATTTGATTATGCTTCTTCCTCTAATGTTACCTTATTTCTCTCTATCTCACAATATATGCATTTGATTTACAGCATATATTATTAATGGAATTATTAATGGTGATGTATAGATTTATATTAATTTAGTTATACACACAGACTTACATCGAGTTATCAAGAGGATATTTAAAGCTCTTACAGTATTTGAATCATACAAATATCTTGAAAGTCCATATTCATAGTGTTCATGAAATTCATACACTTGTGTATATATATATTTACTATGTCTAATACAATTGTCTGAGCGTTATCATATAGGTTTTTAATTATTCATACAATGTCACGTATTTCAATGCATTTAACTAATCAACAGGAATCTTATTTCTCTTTTTTTCAATCTTATCTTTATTTTGATTTTCGTGTTTATTTTCTTTATATATATATATATATATTATATATATTTTTTTTTTTATTTAGGGATTTGTCAGATTATTTAATGGTTGTATGTCATGTTAATTTGTTCACTTATGGGTTCATTATGATCAAGTACTGTCACGGCCCCTTTAATTCTCCAACATCACCGCATTTTTCGGGGATTTTTTTCAAATGCCACGCACTTCACCGCGTTCATGCCGCATTCATACCGCATTCATGTTGCATTCACAGCCGCGGTTGATGCGCGGTTGATGTGTTTATTGAGAATGGATCAGATTTAATTGGTTGCAATTCTTTGCGTGTACGCCAGATGGCAGATATTCATGAATTGTAATGCGCATGCGCTTCAGTAATGTGTCGACTTGCAGGTGTTTCGTTTAAAAAAGATACCACAGTGGTCTATTGTAAATTGGCCTTGGGACTGAAGGAAGAGGTTACAATAATGTATAAATTTAGGCTTTTCATATTAAAGAAAGACAAGCACCAGTTTCTGTTATTGTCCAGAGTCCCGCCATGAGTGTACAAGTGCAGCCCGTGTTCCAAAAACCCGACAGAACGTACGCTTTTTTAATATGGGCCGTGATTAATGCAACAGATGATAAGATGGCAACAGTTGTTCAAATTTATCAGTATTTTATCGAAAACTATGACTTTTACAAATTTTCAGCAGCTCCTCATGTGTGGAAGCGTGCAATAAGGAAAAAGTTATGTAGCGATCCATGTTTTTTTCGTATTGGTCCCGAATTTATTGGAGGGTATTGGTGTGTATCACCGGGTTTTTCCCGTATCTATGATCATGCAGACGGCAAAAGGCGAAAGGTCGTGTTAAAACCAAGTAAGAAACGTCAGTCGCTGGCAAGCAATGCGCCAGCACCAGCACCGGCTTCCAATAACGGTCCGACCGTCAGTGACAACCCTTGCTGTCTGTCCACGCATGGATACCTGCAGCCTGAGCCGGATTTCACGTACAGTTTCGAGCAAGCTTGCATGTACCTAAGCGATTTCCAGCCTCATCAGCTGACTACAGGTGTAGTAGTCCCGCTGTCACCTGTCAACGTGTTTGATCAAGAATACTGGACTGGCATTGGCCCGGCGACAGCGCCAGCTGAATGGGAAATTCTATGGTGAGTAATGTTGCCGTATTTTGTTCGTTTTTTTTTATTTTGAAAATATCAATATCAGTGCGATTCAAAAGTCAAGCGATTCTCCTGTAAGCAATATAATTGGCTGAGCGACTTCTACAGTGCAGTAAATACTGAACAATTGGTGGAACGCTAGGCGCATGCGCATTGGAACCTTCTTGAAACGCATATGCGTGTCATCACATCGACGGTAGGCGCATGCGCATGTGAACAGGAGACGCCCCTCGAGAAAATTATTGGTGGGACTGACTGGGAACTTCTTTAGGGGGGGGACTGACCATTACAGTAAAACTTTTATTTTTGTTTTTCCTCAGAAAAAAAACTTTGTCATCTCTTGCGGAAAACGGCAAATATAGGGATTTCGATGGATAATATCGCTTTGTGTAACAATGCCTGCACATTGCTGAATCGGATTTAAAAAACCACGAACCGGAGTCTACAGTTTAGTGGCCGTTGTTATTGATTAGGATAGAATACCTGAAACAGTATGCTGATGTTTTCCGACCGTACAGTATACAATACTTATTTATATAAACTGTATAATAAACCCGAGAAAATAAAAAGTATGCATTTCTTCTACATGTATTCCAGTACATATGTGTATTCTATACCCGTACAGCATGTACGGTATTGTTTTAATACTCTTGTGATGTACAGTACTGAGCATGCCTACAGTATACAGTGCAGTATGCCTGGACAGTACTGTACATTCTAGAAACACTGTATTTTGTTACAGTACAAAAGGAGACAATGGAACAATTTAAAACAGATCTACATTTTCTTTTATTGGTGGAGTAAGTACAAAAACATTTATTTACAAATACTGTACAATGTAAAAACATTTTAAGTGCACAGCAATTCAAAACATCAACAGGTGTATGGTTACTGCTAGTGAAAATATTTATGTACAGAAAGTCAAAACATTTACAGTCAGTCAGTATGGTTTACAGTCACATGTTGTTTTTAAAAAAATTCTTTATTCAGAAAATTTAAAAACGCAACATCTCCTTTATTAAAGTACAGCAAGTCAAAATATTTACAGTAGGATGGTGTACAGAACAGTCAGCCAGGCCTGCACAACTCCAGTCCTCGAGGGCCGCAAACAGTCCCGGTTTTCAGGATAACCTTTGAAAACTGGGCCTGTTTGCAGCCCTCGGGGACTGGAATTGTGCAGGTCCTGTGTGTACAGTAAGTAAAAACATTTCTTTATTAATACAGGTTAAAACACGCAACATCTCCTTTATTTAAGTACAGCAAGTCAAAACATGTACAAGTCAAGTAAAAAAATGTACAGTACAGCACAACAGTATTGTGTTATTAAAAAAAATTCTTTATTGAGAAAATTTTAAAAACGCAACATCTCCTTTATTAAAGTACAGCAAGTCAAAACATTTACAGTAGGATGGTGTACAGAACAGTCAGTCAGGCCTGCACAACTCCAGTCCTCGAGGGCCACAAACAGGCCTGGTTTTCAGGATAACCTTTGAAAACCGGGCCTGTTTTCGGCCCTCTGGGACTGGAATTGTGCAGGTCCTGTGTGTATAGTAAGTAAAAACATTTCTTTATTAATACAGGTTAAAACACGCAACATCTCCTTTATTTAAGTACAGCAAGTCAAAAAATAAACAACAGTTGAACACTCACGCAAATGCGTACCCCACCAGATTGTCCTTCCAGGGCTGATGCCTTGTATGGCGCAAAATGCCATTAATGCAGTCTCAAACGCTTTTCATTAAAGGATCTGAAATTGAAAAAAAGTGCTGCAATTCCTCCACAATAGTCTTTCTTAAATTATCAGGAAGCGCCTTTTTTTCACGATTTCGTTCATATTTCACTTTGTAGGCCCACTTGCAGTACACCAAGTAGGACACGTGGTGCTTAAAAATTAACATGGCATACTTGTGGGGTATACCAGCACCCATCACCCTATACTTCTCCCTGAGTGGATTGGGCAGCTCGCGCAGGATGATGTCGGGCACCGTATCGATGCAAGCGCATGTAGGTTGGGTTCTGTGAGCGGGTGTGCTTGTGGCGGCGGGCGAGGGTAGGTTGTCTGGGAGGAAGCTTTCCTCCTGTCTTGGTCGCCGTGTTGTCTCCTGGCGTGGTCTTGACGGGGTTGTCATGTTATCCTCCTCCTCAACGGCATACATGTACATAAAATCTTCTGGTGGAGGGTGTGCGCTTGCTGATGGAAGGTGGTCGAAGGTCCCATTCATCACATCCATGCCACCCTCCTGCTCCGGCGTCGGGGATATAGGGGCATGAACACCGAGCAAATGATGTATCCCCGTTATGTCAGTCTCTATCTTCTCCATCCGTTGATCCATCTTTTGCATCCGTTGATCCATATTTAGCATGGTCTCCAGAAGCAGATCTATCTTTGCCAGCCAATAGAGTTCCCGGGATATCCACACTTGTCCCATTCATCATGCGGTCTAACGAGCTGGTTCTTGTGCATGGCGTGCTGTGGACATCTGGGTGGATGGGTGCTACGGAAGATGAGATGGGGGTTCCATGGAGAGAAGCGGCAGCATCGCCAAAGAAGGGTGGAGGAGGTGACCTGTGGATTTCCGGGAGAGGAGAAGTGGCAGCGTCGTGGAAGAGGGATGGAGAAAGTGACCTGTGGATTTCCGGGGCGAGAAGCGGCAGAGTCGTTTAAGCGTAATGGATAAAGTGACCCGTGGATTTCAGGGGCACCAGTGGCAGCGTCGTCGAAGAGCAGTGGCGAAGATGGCCTGTGGGTTTCCGGGAGAGCGGCGGCAGCGTCGTGGATGAGTAGTGGAGAAGATGGGCTGTAGATTTCCGGGAGAGCGGCGGCAGAGTCGTCGAAGCATAAACGAGGAAGTGGCCTGCGGGTTCGATGGGTTGGCTGCCATTTGTTTTGCCTCTAGTGTACATCACCGAATTTCTTCCTGACATAATAAGGCTTACGTGTTTTAAAACCCTTAGCCTTTGGGGTCAGCAGAAGGTTTTCTTTATTAGCATTAGCCTGTCGCTTTGGCCTTGGCCTGGAAACAGCTGCCGCCTTTCGCTTTTTCTGTGTGACAGGCACGGCAGAGGTGAGTGGCTTCCTGTGTCCGTAGAATCGGGGTTGATCCATGGAAGCAGATGGC
Source organism: Ascaphus truei (assembly GCF_040206685.1). Classification (NCBI taxonomy): domain Eukaryota; kingdom Metazoa; phylum Chordata; class Amphibia; order Anura; family Ascaphidae; genus Ascaphus; species Ascaphus truei. The sequence goes on along the minus strand of NC_134486.1, from coordinate 374,085,982 downwards.
ACAATGCAGTATCTGGACAAGGGCAAGTTCAGATAAAGATCATCGAGTGGTGGGCTATGCAAAGTGTGTAACATTTTATGCATGGCGACGAGGTACAGGTGTTGAAAGTGGGCGTACTCTAATGTGAGTCATTAACGTATAAATACACCATCCATTTTGTGGATTCACTGCACATTGAATACGCATCGACTAAACATCGAATATGCATTCTTGTGTTTGTATTTCTTTTTACTCGCAGCAATGCCTGTTAAAAAGATTTCAAAGGATCTCAGCATGAGAATTAAGGAGATGTACACGAGCAGACACTGAATTGCAGATATCAAACGCTGGTTAGCTGCTTCTGGCCTCGTTGTCCCATCAACCACCGTGTGCTATCATGCACACGGAAAAACCAAACAAAAAACGAGGACACCAACGGTAACTAACGCGTAAGTATATTTATATAACTATATAATACAGTATATCTATCATTGTTTATATTGCTGCATATTAATAGAACAATATATTGTGTAGATCTATCTAATTTTATAGTTATTTCGGTATATTTATATAACAACAGTATATATATTGTTTATATTGCTGCATATTAATAGAACAATATATTGTGTACATCTATCTAATTTTATAGTTATTTCGGTATATTTTTATAACAACAGTATACAGTATATATTGTTTATATTGCTGCATATTAATAGAACAATATATTGTGTAGATCAAACTAATTCTATAGTTATTTCGGTATTTTTATATAACAACAGTATATATATTGTTTATATTGCTGCATATTAATAGAACAATATATTGTGTAGATCTATCTAATTTTATAGTTATTTCGGTATATTTTTATAACAACTGTAACTTACCGGATTGTTGTTTTTCTGTACATTGTAGGGAGACAACTCTTCTGGTCGACAAAATAAGTGAAGAGAATGATGAGAAGAGTGCATTAAGGGTCAAATACACTGTGCAGGAAAATCACAATCTCACTGTATCCGAGACCAGCATAAAGAAGATAAGACGCAGAATTGGATGGAAACATGGACGTGTGAGGTTAGTACAGGAGGTTAAAGTGTTGTTTAAGAAACTGTACTGTACCTCTAAAATTATTTATTCCTTGTCATTACAGAGCGTGCCCCATGATAAGGGACGTTAACAAAATCAAGAGAGTGGTCCAGGCCCAGGCATGGATCGACAGTGGAGAAACTTTCCAGGATTGCATCTTCACTGACGAGTCTACTGTATCGCTGGAGAAATTAGGCATCTTTGTATTCCACAAAAAAGGTCGCATATCTATGAAGCTGCGTCCAAAACACCCAGTGAAGATGCATGTGTGGGGTACCATCTCTAAGCGTGGACCAGGATGCATCGTCATCTTTGAAGGTACAGTAAAATGTATGTCACACGCTTTTGCCTTACGCACTGTACTGTACTAGTGTGCAGTTTTTTGAGCACTTTTCTTTTCTTGTTATAGGAATCATGAATAAAGCTTTCTTCCAAGACAAAATTGTGCCTGAGATTGTGGAATACATCACACGTGAGTTCCCGGATGGTCGCCGTTTCTACCAGGACAACAATCCGAAGCACACAGCGTCAAAAGCGCATATCCTTGACCGCGGTATCAACTAGGTGAAGATGCCAGCAGAGTAAGTGCGGTAACCGTGTCTCGTTTTTTCCCACTGTGTACTGTATCTAGCTAATTGTCCTTTTTTTCCCCCTCCCTCCAATGACAGATCGCCAGACTTCAATCCTATCGAAATGGTCTGGCATCAGCTGAAGGACCATATCCGAAAAGTCGTGAAACCCTCCAAAAAGGATGAGTTGGCGCAAGGCATACTGAATTTTTTGAACGATGTACTCACCGTGGAACGATGCAATAAATATATTGACCATATTGCGACTGTGTTGCCCATTGTGATCGCACGTAATGGGCAAGCATCAGGAAGGTAGTATGGTATACAGTAGTACTGTACTGTAGTATTGTAAGTACAGTATGATACAGGTAAGTATGGCACAGATTTTTTCTTTCCTAGTAGTCAGAGTATACAGTAGTTCCAGTATAGACTAGTTTGACAGTACTAACTGCATACTATAGTCCAATATGGAGTAGCTATACAGTACACAATGCCATAATACAGTATGCACCTACAGTAACTGCTCAATTTTTTTCTTTCCAGAGAGAGCAGCACGAGCCATCTGGTTACAAAGAATTTACAGTAACAGTAGTCAGAGTACACTGTAGTTCCAGTAGAGACTAGTTTGACAGTACTAACTGCATACTGTAGTCCAATATGGAGTAGCTATACAGTACACAATGCCATAATACAGCATGCACCTACAGTAACTGCTCAATTTTTTTCTTTCCAGAGAGAGCAGCCCCAGCCATCTGGTTACAAAGTATTTACAGTAACAGTAGTCACAGTATACAGTAGTTCCAGTATAGAGTAGTTTGAGAGTACTACACAGCACACAATGCCATAATACAGTATGCACATAACTGCACTAATTTTTTGTTTTCTTGTCTTTTCAGAAAAAAAGGATGGCCTGGCAGAGAGGGGGGGTATCGTGTAAAGTCTGTGAACTATTTGTACAGTTAAGTGTACTGTATCTAAACTGCAATCATGGTGTACACAAAACCTCTCCTCTCTCAATGAACTACTTTACTGTAAACAGAATGAGGAAGAAGATAAAGATGGAAAAAATTATATTACTATATATAAATATTATTATATATTATATATTATTAATTAATATTATTATCAATGTGCATTATTCATGTATATCCACCGGCCCTCAATTTCCATCTGACAAAAGAACTTAATAAAGACTGCATTATGTATTATTCATGATTATTTTTATATTTGTTTTTTTTGTTCCTGATAAAATAAATATGTATTTACATTCATGATAATCATAATCATTGACAACAACCCCCCCCCCCCACACACACACACACACACACCTACAGAACACCAAAGAAAAAGAAAGAATGACAAAACAACATGAATCAGTTAATGTTTTTTTTTAACTCTCAATTCTCACAGTGCTGTGCAAATCAGATTTACATATCAAATTCGAGAAGGGATTTCCAAAGCGTTACCGTAAAAAAAGCCTCAAAGGGTTGGGGGGGGGGGGAGGGTTGGGTGAGTCATGCGCAGTAATCAGCTAGCTCCCATTTCAAAGAGGATTACACGCAGGCGCAGTGAGGTGATGCTCGGCTAGGGACAGATTAAAAACACAATGGCAAGCTTCAGAAAATGAATGACTCTGTAGAGGTGTCTGTCGATAAGAGTTTCAAATCCTTTAGCGAGCCTTGTGTGTGTGCGTGGAGGAGGGGGGTACAGGGTACAGCTGCATGAAGGATTAGCTGTGCAGCAGTTCAAAGAAATTACATAATTTCAAAAGGCAGGTCATCACAATAATATGATCCCTACACCCCCAAATACAGTACATAAAAAGCACACAAATCAACCATGTGCAGTCAAACGCACAGGGTCGTAGTCAAAAGCTACAGCACAGATTGAATATCGTAATATCAAGATGGTTTTTGCAGGCTTGTGGAGAAAATTAAAATAAAAAATGAGGAGAATTTTTTTTTTTTTTTTTTTTGGTTACTCACTCAAGCAAGCAGTGGTGAATTTACTTACAGACGCATGCGCAATAATCATTAGCTGTCAAGCAGGAATGTGATTGAAACCAGAAAGACACACATTCAAAGGAATGGTGTGGGAGAGGTGTACTGCACTGTAGAGAAGATAAGAAGTTGAAATACCCTGCAGTGCAGTACATTATTCTGTGTGTGCGCGGGGGCGAGCAAGGGGAGAGCGCTGTATATGCCGAAATGTGATACTGTTACAGTACTGTACACGCCTATGCGTTTCAACAATTTTCAAATGAGACATACAGCACTGCAAATGCATGTATACAGTAAATATGCAAATTTACAATTACTGCGCGCACACGCAGACTGTGTACTGACGTAGGTTGAACTGCTAAAGTATTAGACTTCCAAGACACAGCTCGCGAACGCCCCCATGAGTTTTTAGACGGTATTGCAGTATTGCAGACAGCGATAATAAAATGCTAATATTACGAGCGCGAAAATAACGCAATTCACTCCGGACCAAAAAAAAAAACGCATCTGCCCGCGAATATCAGAGTGCTGCGGATCCGGCCGCATTAGGATAAAGGCGGCCGCCACTGTATACACTATACGGGTGATTTCTTTAAGTTATTATTCATTTATGTTTATTGTATTTGTATTGTATTGGTGCCCGGTGATGGCGTCCGCTATGACGGGGGGAACTGCCACCCATTATATCCCTGTATCCTCCGCAGTACCATACTCATTGGGGGAGGATTTTTTGCAGTGACTTTGGTGGGTGGGCTTTTCGTTATGCGGCTCCTATTTAACCCGGCACCTTGGAGGAACAGTACTCTTTGACAAAGTGCAAATGCATGCACGAAACGCGTCAGAGGTTCCTCCCAGGATTCTTGTCTGTCCGTATGTTGATTCAATAAAGTAGTTCTTTTATCGACCCAGCCTCCGTTTTTCCGGTTTTGACACTGTGCATCGCCATCACACTCCTTCCCTTGGACAACATTGCACTGCTGAGATGTAGCTGTGGGTTCAATGTTTACGAATGGGAACCATTTTGCAGGGACAACGCAACAACACGTGGGTATTCTGAGTATAGGCTTTTATTTCAGCCAGCAAAAAAAAACATGGAACAAAAATAGCAGAGCTTTTCTTAAGCAAATAAAGGGTTAACAAAAACACAAGCCCTTGATAAGTGCTTCACCCTTTTCCCAACAAGGGATTGTCAAGTCCATGTTACAGAAGAACAAGATTTCCAAGATACACAGACCTTATTTCAGACTTTCTCCCGTCAGAGTTCCAACATGTCTTTCTCTGGTGTAATCAGGAAGAAGAACCCTGAAAAGGTCATGGGTCTTTGTTTTTCAAGCCCCTAAAAGAGGCATTTGGGACCTGGTTAATTAACCCAGCATTCTCAAAGCTGTGATTAACCCGGTCACTGCTGGACTGCAGACCTATACATAGGTCTAGATACTAGATAGGGGACCCCCGCAGCTGTCGATAGATATGATGTGATAGTGATGTAGGTGCTCCCTAGGTAAGTATTAATGAACAACAAACAGATAAAAGAAACCTAGTTTGGGCCCTCTAGTACATCAAGTGGGCGAGGTATGGAGGATTTAAAACAGCTTTAATAAATCACTAAATAAAATATTGGGGATTAAAACGAGTTTTAAATGCTGTGATCCTAAGGTCTGAACCTGTGATAACAAGTTCTGGATCGGTAATGCAGATGGCAGAAACACTCAAAAAGGAGTGTCCTGCAATCATAAAATACAAACACCTGTGTGAATAACCAGAGGTGTAGAACTCAACTGTTTAGGTAGGTCTCAGTGCACATATCCTGAATATATAATATATGAAAAAATATAATATATATAGTAACCATACAAAAAGACCCTAGCTTGGTCTGCCGATAGCCAAGAACAGTGATTGAGGCACTGCGACTCCACAGTAGCTAGATAAATCTTACTGGAGGTAGGGTCAGTAATTTTGCGGTGTAATGATGTGTCAGGGTAATGTAGTTATACATAGGTCTCCCAGATATACTGAATTCCCCCTGTCACAAACCCCCACAGCGTGAATCCTCCAGTGCCGCAACCATGGGCGTCCGCAGAAATGTTTTCAGGGGGGGGGCATAATTTTAACTAGACAGAGAGAGAGTGGATGTGGGGGGGGTGTGGGTGACGGGGTGGGTGACTGACTGACTCGTGTGTGACTGACACTTGGGTGACTGACTGACTGTGGGTTGGTGTCTGTATTCATTCACAGACAGACAGACACAATCACACACACACACACCCTCCCTCTCAGTCTCTCCCTCTCAGTCTCTCCCTCTCAGACTCTCCCTCTCAGTCTCTCCCTCTCAGACTCTCCCTCTCAGACTCTCCCTCTCAGACTCCCCCCCCCCACACACACTCTCTCCCCCTCAGACTCTCTCAGACTCTCCCCCCCCTCAGACTCTCTCAGACTTTCTCCCCCTCAGACTCTCTCAGACTCTCTCCCCCTCAGACTCTCTCCCCCTCAGACTCTCTTAGACTCCCCCCCCCTCAGACTCCCTCCCCTTCAGAATCCCTCTCACTCTCAGACACTCTCTCTCACTCTCAGACACACACACACTCTCTCTCACACACACACACACACACACACACACACACACACACACACACACACACACACACACACACACACACACACACACACACACACACACACACACACACACACACACCTTGTCTGGTGCCACTCTAATGCAGATAATCCCCAAGTGTAGCCCCATCTCTTTCTTACCCCCTCTCTTCTTCATTCACTCTCCCCCCTCACCCCTCTCTTCCTCACTTCCTCTATTACACCCCGTCTCCTCACTCTCCCCCCTCCATCAATTATCCCCCTCTCACTCAAACCCACTCCCTGAATCCGCCCTCCTCACATTCATTCCCTCCCCCCCTGATCTCACACACACACACACACACACACACACACACACACACACACACACACACACACACACACACACACACACACACACACACACACACACACACACACACACACACACACACACACTCACACACACACACACACACACTCACACACACACTCACACACTCAGACACACACACACACACTCAGACATACTCAGACTCAGACACACACACTCAGACACACTCACACACACACACACACAGACACACACCCACTCAGACACAAACTCAGACATTCGCAACAAAGGGGAATCGGAGCAGGGGGGGGAAACGGAACGGGGTGGCCGGAGCAGGGGGGGAATCAGAACGGGAGGGGGGGAATCGGAACAGGGGGGTGACCTGAGCAGGGGGGAATCGGAACGGGAAGGAGGAATCGGAATGGAAAGGGGGGACCGGAGCAGGGGGGAAATCGGAACGGGAAGGGGGGACCAGAGCAGGGGGGGGGAATCAGAACGGGGGGGACCAGAGCAGGGGGAAGATTTTGGAATGGGGGGGATCAGAGCAGGGGGGGGGGAATAAGAGCAGGAGGACAAGGGGGAAGAGAGAGTGGCATGGAGCAGTACTCACCTGACTTGCTCCATGCAGGAAAGGGCGGGCCTCGCTATGCAAGCTCAGATAGAGCTTGCGAGGGCCAAAAAAAAAAAAATCCTGGCAACGTGCCAACACGCGCCAGCCGATCGGGAGACAAGGGAGTTTTTTTTTTTTTGCAGAGACGCACGCGCTTCCTTGCACATCATGAGCGCGCTAAATCCTGTCACCCTGTGGTGACCGGGTGATGGAATTTATCGAGGGGCACAGCCGCGCAGGGGGCCCGGGCGCCAGTGCCCTCTGTCCCCCGCTATTGGCGGCCCTGGATCCAGGGGGGGGGCAAGCGCCCTTCCTTGCCCCCTCCTGCGGACGCTCATGGCCGCAACTGTCACAGTGACATGACCATGCATGGCAGCGACAACGAAGACAGTACAATTTACTACAGTATGCGTCCAAAAAAATCAGCCAGGTCTGAGAAGGCGTAAACGTTTCTGGCTAAAATTTGCGTCAAATATAAGAAACATTTTCTTACAGAAAAGGAAGAAAGGCATCAAAGCTAAATTCTGGATGCACTTTTTATTTAACGTTGATACATCTCCCGTATGAAGTAGAAAGCCAACTATAGTAAGCAGCAGTGGAAAATTTGGCGAAACAGAGAATATGTTGTAATAGAAGAAATAGGTTGATTTAGTTAGAGAGAAAAACAGTATGAGATTTACTTTTTAAACACCATGCTCCCCCTCCCCTCCCCCCACCACCACCTCTGGGAGATACACTGAATTACTGTGTAAGTGTGGTGCGGTGGCATAACTGCTGGTTCAGGAGAGCTGAATAACCGCAATGGTTAGGGGCAATAGGCCAAGCTTTTTGGGGTTCTGTGGTTCTGTATCATCAGTGCTTCAGCGCCTCCAGCTGTGATGGTCTCCTGGGGTGCAGGACATCAGTTTCCACCACAACACTCCTTACCCTTCCTGCCCAGGAACTGACACCCAGGCAGAGGTATAGGGAAGAGATATATTTATTGGACATACTACAGCAGTTTTTCTTACAGCATAGATGTTAATATTCAAAGTCCCAGGACTTCTGGATGATGCTTACCCCGATAGTATGGAGCCTTGAGTCTTGATGGTCCCAAGGCCTTTCGGACTGGGGTGGGCCAGCTCATCCGTGTCATGGGAGAGTCTGACAGCTCATGCTCTCTCGTTTGCAGGCAGAGCAAGACTAAACTAACTTTGCTACTCCCACTTGGAAGTCTCTGGAAGGGGTTGGCTCAGGGACTGTACCTATCTCTGATAGGCTGTACACAGGCCATGAGTCACCACCTTACTTCCTTCACGTACAAGTGGAGCATAAGGGAGGGTCACTGGCCTATAGATTAACCTGTTACTGCCTGGAGCTAACAGGACTTACATAACAGATATACTATCTGGGAAAGAGAGGTATTATGGAACATACCATGTTACATTTGTAGGTATCATACGGATGCAGGAAGACTGGAATATATATCCCTTTCCCTGGGAGAGGAGGAGTTGAATCGTGTGGATCGTGTTCAAGTTGATTTTTTTTCTCCCTGGGATAAATTAGATGAATTAACAGCAACTTGAAACTATTGTAGGGAGTAAAGAATGAGGGATGATGTATGAGGTACATTTGGAGCAATGTATCAAGGTCTTTGCTCCAAGTATTACACCATGTGCCAAAAAAAAAATGTCTCTGTGATATATATTGTGCAGCAGTAGGTCATCGGTTTTACAGCAGGGAGACTTTGATACATAGACCAGATTGGTTTAAAGGTATTTGAGAAGCATCCTTGAAAAAATTGCAGAGAAGCAACCAGATACAGGCTGGAACGGAACAGATCCTGTGTTTTCTGATCAATAGATCTACAGTACATGTCCAGACCCCTCAGGGAGTACAGGGTTCTGATAGCAATATGTCAGTAGGTTAAGTGTAGTGCAATAGTGCATTTGACAGCAAACAAATATCATTTTACATTATTGTTAACCACGTTAACGTTTCCAAAGTATTCAAAAGCAGTCATCTTATCTGTATTTTTCATTTGTATGGTAAACAAATGCTTTGGTGGGGTTCTACAACCTTCATCTAATGTCTTTTGGTGAATGACTGTTTCCAGATCCAGCTCCCTTTTAGCTTTGTTCTTTGCTTTCAGAGTACTGTAATAATGATGTCATAGTCAAACAGATAAACATAAGTAGCTAAAAAAGATGATGGTGTTCCTGTAAAAAGAGCAATACATATTTATTTAGCACACTATATACAAGAAAGCAGTTACATTAAGATCAATTCAATCTTTCTAATGAAGCTAACTGCAATGATGAGTTGCTTAAAAATAATAACGTTTTTGATTGCCGCTTTAAATCTTTTTTATTTAGATTTAGATTTTTTTGCAAGATTAAAACTAATTCCAACAATTTCCTTTAGTGTGAATATGCTTGTCTGAGTAGATACTAAGGTTATTTTTTTTTTTTTTTTTTAATCTTTAAATTCGGAAAGAAAAACAAATGTATTATTAAAATACTAACCTAAACCCTACAGTATGCTATAGGTGCTCTCCAGCTCTGTCATCTTTCTACCCATCACACTTTGCCTGTATTGTCAACCAGAGACACTGTAGTCACACTCTTCTCTGTGTCATTTTCTGTTCACTCTCATACTGTTCAACTTCCTTATTAGTTCCTTCTACCCATCTCACTTTGTGCTATTTTAATTAATGACCTGGTTCACTGGGGAACTCCTTAATATGCATAATACTGTATGGTTACATACAGTATCCCTCCCTGTTGAGTCACTTTCCACATTTCCTGTATTTCTCTTTGTCTCTCTATGGCCCATATACATTGAGCTCCATTAAAGTGTTGTTTTAAGGGAGGTTTCAGGGGATATCATCAACCTCCTCTCCCCCCCCCCTCTCTCTCCCCCTTCTCACCCCTCCATCCTCCTTTCACTCCCCCTGTCTCTGCCTCTCTCCCCCCATATTTCGATCCCTCTCCCCCCTCCAGGGCCGCTTTATACATTAGGCCGACTAGGCACAGTGCCTTGGGCCTACAAACCTTTTAGGGCCTACAATATGAAAAAATACCTAAACAAAAAAAAATCACAAAATAAGAGAAAACAGGAAATTTTTATTTAAAATGCCTTTGAAGTATCGATACCTTTAAATATTGAAACAAAAGTATCGATGCCAAATATCGCTAGTATCAAAAGAAACAAGCAAACGATGAAATTAGCATAAAAATGAGTAAAAATATCAGACACACAGGCCTCTACAAATAAAAGTGCCTAGGGCCTACGAAGGTCTTAAAACTTCCCTGCCTCCCCCCTATCCATCCTTCTCTATAAAATAATTGCTGTATTAAAGAGGAAATCCAAGCTTCTTTTTCTTCTTCATTTTTTGAAATAGAGGATTGAAGCAGGGGGTCTCCTGAGCTAAACCCCATTTATTTCAGCTTTGGAGACCTCAGCTTCCAGAGATACTTACCTCCATAGTGGGTGGAGGTAGCGACTTCAGGGTTAACATTATGGCTGATTTTCAAAGCTACTGGTCCATATAGGCCAATAGGAAGCAGTGACATCACCCAGTGCAGCTTCGTATTGCCCCATGTGACCAGGGTCTTCAATCCTTTATTAAAAAAAAATGAAAAAAAGAAAGAAAAAAAAAACGGCTTGTATTGCTCCTTTACACTACCGACACGTTTAATTCGAGCACGGCTAGCACCGCAAGCCGGGGGATGCCCCGGCATGCTAGCCGCACTCCCTCAGCGTGCCGCGCATCACCCATGCGCGGTCACGCGTCATCGGGTGCCTGCGCCCCCTGCACGCGCGTCCAGTGCTCCCCGAGGGAGCCCTGGTGTCCCGCGATCGCGGGACAGCGGCAGGGGGTTCCGGGGGACCCGGCGGACCCGGCAGCGAGAGGGAGAGCGCCCCGATCGGAGGGCGCTCTTCCGCTGCTTCGGCGCGCGCCCAGCACCCTCCGGCGCGCGCCAGGTTACTGCTGCGGCCGAGAACAGGCAAATGCTCGAATAAACTCGGCCGCAGCAGTAAGTCAATCATGTTAAAATGATTTTATGTACAGATTATTATTATAACCCTCTATGAGATTACCAGGGCCTTTTAGGTGTCAATGGTGCAGACCCACATAGAGATGGATACGTTTCCTATTACATTGGATTGGGGGTGAGTCAGCAAATGCTAAGCCCCGCCCTGTGTTGCCTGGAGACAAGGGTGTCAGACTGCGTATATACAGTATAGGAAGGAGAAGGTGTGACGGTGAAGGGGTAACCAGGCTCTTAATAAAGGTCAAGCCCTGTTTTAGTTACCTCTGATCCGAGTATAAGGGTTTGGGAGTGTCAGCTCTTGAGCCCAGTGACTGTAAATGCAGAATCTGTAAAATGCGCTAATAAAGAATGTATGTGTTTTTGCCTTTCCAGGGATGCCAGCGAGCAGGGATTGCTAAGGCATGAGTTTCAAGGGGGATTTGCAGAGAAATTGTTGTCAGAATGTGCCTAGGTAGTTGTTGTCCGGAGTTGTCTTATCCCCTACAAATATATCCGAGAATCATGCTTGGCTCTCTGATACATGTAGGCACATTGCCCCGGCAATATCTCCCCTTGAAAACGCTTGCGCGACTTACTGCTAGGGTTCCCGGCTTCAGCACAGCCCAGAAAGGTAAATGGGGCAAAGGGATGTAAAGTGTCCCTGTATCTATAAGGGGTCCCTAGGTTAAGGGGGGTACCCAGTTAATGCCCAGGTAGCCCAGAACCTGTATTGGGGTTCATGGGCACTCCAACCACAAGTATAAGGTTGTGAGGGGACTCTTAGAGTCCAGTCCAAGTCACTTAGATTGTGTGTGGGGAATAAAGGCTGGTAGAAAAATAAAGTGCAGCTTTGTATTATATTCCCTATACCCAGAAACTTAGGATGTATTAAAAGTATATTTTATTAACATTGTGTTTAATATGGTATATAATGTGTGCACTGTATATGAGCTGGGACTTTCGGAACCAATGTTCAGACAGCCTGTCAGGCCTACCAAGTTGGTGCCATTAAGTCTGCTGGACATCGGAGTTCAAAGCCACAAGAGGATGCCTGAGATGTGAATGCCATTTGGGTAGCAGGGAAGGGCTCAAGTACCCACGTCCTGGGATGAATGGCAGTCGTCCGGGCTGCCATTTGTCCCACCAGACTTGGAGGAGCCAAGGATGCCCGCTTGTGGAATCTGAGTAGCAAGGGACTAAGGTGGCAAACTTGCGCATGTCCCTTGGTAGATTCAGATTCCACGCTTACCCGGCTTTCCAGACCCGCTTCGCTCTGATTGGCTACTGAGAACGTTCCCACGCTCTGATTGGCTGTAGTATTTTGTGAATGAATTCCAAAATACTATAAGAAACCCCTAAGCCAATCTGGGTTGAGATTTCCAGTGCCAGAAGTGCGTGGTGGGCTTTTCAAAAGTGCTCTTGCGCGAAAAGCAGAGCACCGGCTTCAGACAAGTCTGCCCGGAAAATATTCTAAGTCCCACTTTTGGCGGCCAAGTTTTACAACTGAAAAATAAATGGTGGAAAAGTTTCTAAGTCCTGACTTTTGGCGGTCAAGTATTAATAACTGAACATAGCGGTCATGACTGGGATTGCAAGCCGATTTTTGTTCCAGGACGTTTGGTACTAACTCCCGATGAACGGAGTCCAAGTTCTCAGAAGAGAAAGAAGCAGTGGCATGTGGAACTTCACACCGATTTGGGAACCAGAGGATTTCGGGCTAAATCACGGTCAGGGTAAAACTCTTATTTAGAGTTTCCTGCACCTAGAACAGTCCAATTTTCAACCCCCAGTAAGTGTGCTTTTCGTCTGTAGTTTGTGTTCCACTGTGTGTATGCCTATTTCTGTGAATAAACCTCAATTTATTTAATTATCTTGTTTTGCTCAATATATGATGATAAAGGTGTACAATAAACCTGGTCTCCCCTGACAGAAGGTTCTAGAGGGAGGTTCCTGGAGGAGTGATAGTGGAGGAGCCTCGCTGTATATATTTATGAAGCATGTTCCTGAGTATATAGGACAGACCAGTCCCCATAGATTATGTTAGATGAAAGGACAGTGCCACTTCAGATAGGCTCGAGAGAGACCCAGCAGTTCACAGAAGAGGGGTCTTGCACACTACAGAAGTTCCCATGAGGTGGATCCCAGGGTGCCACATGATCAGCTCTACAGGCAGATCCACACATGTCTAAATTACAGCCTTTCTACAAATGGCAGTTCAGAGACAGGAGTGGAGTGTAGATCGCCTATCTATATTGAGTCAGCCAGGGACCGAGAAAGGGCCCATAGTGACAGAGCATAATGGATGCTATGCAGAATGGGGACAAGTGAATTAAGTAGAATTCAGTCGTGTCTGCACCTTCGCAAGGTGTTAAGTGAGGGTGCCTGGGGATGCAACCGTCAAGAGTACAGAGAAGCCATATGAAACTGATGACACCTTTACTTATGTATACTATGAATGGATGAGAAAAGCCCTAGTAAAAGGGGCATAAATAAAGTGTTGTTTGTACTACAAAAGTTTCTGGTACCCATCAATTCTATCTTTGTTACCCCATCGCCCAGCCACACAAAGCCTGCACCCTGAATAAGGTAAAGCCTCCTGAGCCATCATTCATCTGTCACTTATGTACTATTCCATTATGTCTTTGCACTAAGCATATTGTTTCTGTCTGCATGTTCATATTTGCATTTGCTTGTAGCTCTTCAGCCTGTACAATTGACTTTCCTTTAGGCTTATATACCCTACAGGTTTCATTGTCAGTCACAGTCTTGTGTTATTGCCAGCTGTGTGTTACTCCTTGCTATTTTCTCCTATATATATACAAAATACAGGAGAGAAAGCACATCATATATGCAAAACAATTAGCTCACAATTGGCAAGTGCACGGGTCATAAATAGTATACAAAAGATACTTCATCAAAATCAAATGAACAGGGAAGGAGACACAGCACACTACAGGTAGATTAAAAAAAGGATATTTACTCCATATACAAATGTATCCAACGTTTTGGAACCATATCAGGGAGGAAGCTTCTGGATCCCAGGGGGATGAGGTGAAGTAGTGAGATCTCACTGTGAACAGTGTAAATATATTTATATGATAGTTTAAGGTAAGGATCCCATTATTTTTTTGTAGATAGGAACAGTACCCTGATGGCTCCAGTAGCCTGATGGCTCCATTCACTGTTGGTGGTACATGGAGAGGCAGTCTATAACCAGTCTATAACTAGAAGGGACTCAAACTAGATGCATAGTCAAACCAACCCCATCGGAGGGCTCCTAGCTGGCCTCACTCCAAGCTGTCACAAGATAGAATGCAGTGCCTGGGAGAGACCCTTATCCCTGGCAGAGGGAGATTAGCACCCGACAGGAGCCGTATGGAAAAGAGTGCTACCGAAGTCACTCTGAAGAGGGCTTCCATAGGTAGCCAAAAAATGATATCTCAGAACCTCCCCAGCGGGCCGAGATAGGGGCAGCTAGGGTAATATGTTCAGACAGAATCAGGAAGAATACAGTAATGTCTATACCAAGTTCTCGGTGTATATGGATTTAGCCAATAAAGCTGCTGTTGCATGAATAAAGTTCCTGGTGCCCATTATTGCTATATCATCTCCCAACCGCACGATTCTAGCACCTTGACAAGGCAAACACATCTGAGAGAGCAAAAATATGAGACACTGATGTAAACTCCCTAAGATACGGGCAGGGACGGTTACACATAACAGTCACTAAGATTCGATAAGGGGTATCAGAGTTCTAAACTGTTGAACCTGGGACCCTAGAAGTTTAGATAGGTATGGACTCAATGTGATAGGGAATCACTTAAGTAGGTAACAATGAGTCCCCCATCCCAGTTCAAGGAAAACCACCTCCCTAGGAATACCAGCATGTATCTGGGGAAGATACTGTATGTGTACTGATTGTAAATAAATGTTACCTGTTTCCATAACTATAAAGTTCCTTGCGCCCATCATTTTCATCTGCATACAGCCTGCACGGACCAGCAACCCTGGCAAGGTAATGTGCATCCTGAGTTGCCAATATCACAGACACCTATGTAACCTCCCTAACAGCTGGGCAGGGAAAGTTACAATCAAATACTATGTTTATTAAAATGGCCTTAAAAACATAAAGATTGCTGTTATAAAATGGCAAAAATATTATTTTAATTAAATGTTCATAAAGACTAGGTGATAATGGTTTTAACAAAAATGTAGGTAGGACCTTAAGATTTAAACTAATACTGACTTGGTTTTTCCGAAAATACACCTATAAATTGCACCCTCCATTTGCAATGGTAGATTGGTGTAATATTTGTAGAAAAGAGCATATAGTCTCACCAAATATTGCAATGGAAAGAACAGATTGAAAAAACGTAGGTTGCTCATAATGTTACTTAGGTTGTAAACAGCGGCGGATTTCGAAATGCGCCGCCCCTAAGCACTTACATATGCTGGCCGCATCCTTTCTGCCGCAATCCTCCTCCTTCCAATTCGCAGTGTCCAGTGACGCCGCAGATGTCCCCAAAGTAACGTCACACAGCGTCACGTTGCCATGGTAATGTGACATCATTTGACGCCGCGATTTCACGTTGCCGTGGCAAAGAGACGCTGTGTGATGCTGCGAATCGAGAGTAGGAGGGCGGCAGAAAGCAGACAGCATGGAGGCTTCTGGCACATGTAAGTGACTCCCCATCAGAACCGATATGCCCGAGAGCCCAAATGTATATGGGGCAAACATTTTTGTCACCCTAAAATTTTGCCGCCCTAAGCCAGGGCCTAATGGAAAATCTGCCCCAGGTTGTAAACTCTTCGGGCAGAGACGCCTTTTCCTATTGTTTTATGTCTGAGGTGCTTATTCCCATTACAGGTATGTGTTATAATATTATGTCACGTGTATTATTGCTGTAAAGCTGGTGCTAATTAAATAACGATATACATACATACATACCTACATACATAGATGTTGGTGTAGTTTAGAATCACATCTATCTACCACCATTAGTAGCTTGGGGTAGGTTGGTGGCCATGGAAGGTAATATTTAGGGTCTGGGAGAGTGAAATATTTCAAAATTATATTGAACGAGTTTCAGTAAAAAAATAGTTTCAGTAAACAATAATTTGTGCTAAAATCACAAACATCACTTTTCAGTGATGCAGCAAGAAGTATATGGAGTGGCAACCCTATTACTACAGGCGCACCCTTCTTTTCTATTTTATTTCTAAATGTAAATCGCCCTGGTATTGACCCAATTCGGTCCTGCTTGGCAGCTACACATGCAGAAACCTCCTGAAGGGCCGTTTTACTTGTAGGTCACTTTTTAGGTCACAAAGTGTCACCCTCCTGCTCCCCACTGGCTCTTTTAGCTGTCTCTAAATCTAGTCACTTTTCTACGGGGTTGGGTAGTAGTGGGGACAAAAATAACCTCCTTTCTTTGCAGGAGTTAAAGAGCAGCAGCAGCAGCAGCAGCAGCAGCAAGGTAGAACAGCTGTACCCAGGACACAGAGGTACAGTAATAAAGGCAGAACCGCCCCATACCAAACAGCAGCAACAACATCAAGATATCTTCCTTCCGCAAAGGTTTCAACACGCCCAAGTGCAGATCCCCGCCGGGAAACCCAAGCCTGAGATCAGACCACAGCCCAGCAGCGAGCCGCTCCCCTTCCAAGCCTGAGATCAGACCACAGCCCAGCAGCGAGCTGCTCCCTTCCAAGCCTGAGATCAGACCACAGCCCAGCAGCGAGCTGCTCCCTTCCAAGCCTGAGATCAGACCACAGCCCAGCAACGAGCTGCTCCCTTCCAAGCCTGAGATCAGACCACAGCCCAGCAGCGAGCCGCTCCCCTTCCAAGCCTGAGATCAGACCACAGCCCAGCAGCGAGCTGCTCCCTTCCAAGCCTGAGATCAGACCACAGCCCAGCAGCGAGCTGCTCCCTTCCAAGCCTGAGATCAGACCACAGCCCCCCTTCCACGCAACGCACCAGCCCTGAAATGAGCTCAACCAAGGAACTGGACAAAGCCAAGCCCGCCAAGGAGGAGGCAGGGCTCCCCAAGGAGGATAAGCAGAGCAAGGGGGAGGCAGGGCTCCCCAAGGAGGCTAAGCAGAGCAAGGGGGAGGCAGGGCTCCCCAAGGAGGAGAAGCAGAGCAAGGAGGAGGAATGGAAAGCGGCTAAGGCCTTTCATGACTCCTTAGCATCTACGAAAAAACCCAAACTGGTAGGTGCAACGGTGGTGCCCAATCCCTGCCAGAGGGGCCCAATCCCTGCCAGAGGGGCCCAATCCCTGCCAGAGGGGCCAGTCACACTGCTGCTTGTTTGCTGCTCACGCTGGCAGGGAAGGGGTGTGTGCAGCAGGGTGTTTTTTTCCCCTGTGTGTGTGCAGCTGGTTACACTATATCAAAAGTGTCTAAAACGGTGCATGTTGCAGCTTCTCGTATCTCTCTTGGTTTTTTTTTCCAGCCCAAGCCTGTGAATGCTGTGACCATCGCCGTTTCATCCCGAGCCCTGTTTAACATGGTGGAGGAAAGGAAGCTATACGTGGAGCAAGGGGTGGAGAAGTATGTGCAGTATCAGCAGGACCACGAGCTCGAGCCCCTGAAGACAGGACCTGCCTTCCCCTTTGTGAAGGTAATAAACAGGGCTGGCTTTATACAGCTGTGCACAGATGCCCGCAGGGAGCTATAAGCCTGCAACACCCCCTTACTGATGTACGAGAAGTACCTAGGAATACATCGCATGCTTTATCAGTGTTGGCCTCATGAGTTGACATGTTTGGCATAGCAGCTGAAGGTAACCTGAGCTGGGGGTGTTACTCTGTGCTGTACTGTCTGTGTCTTTCACAAGTGACAGCTCATGCTGAAGGGATTGGGGAAGGATCTGCTTGTTCACTAGGTTCTGTAGCCCTCTCCATCTGAAAAAAAGAGATATGTTAACCAAAAGTGGCACAGTGTTTATGGGGGGAAAAGTGCTGTTTTTGTCATGTACAGTAGTTTGTAAACACGAAATACATCTCATGCCAGACATATTAACTGTTAAAGTGCAGAATTAAGCACACTTTGCAACATTATATAAAGTAAAAAGAAGCTTTTCTGTAAATATGTATCTTCTTTTTTGGTTCTTTTAGAGTTGATCACTTATATATTACCCACCGGCTCTTTGTGGTTCACATATTATAGGAGGCACTATCACCCTACATTTTCATCCCTATCAATGCATTGCTCTCCTTTCTGCCCACTGCACTGTGTACAGTTCAGGCTCATGCTCCCCTCTATTCTTTCTGTGAGGTCTTTGCAAACCACAGCACAGAAATGGCTTCTCAATCCTTGCTAAACCTCTTTCTGAGGACACATTTATATAGACACATCTTTTCCATAAGTGTAAGGCTGAGTCCCCGCTGGCACTGAGCGGGCTGAGCGGGTGGCGCTTTCGGCAGTTACTTACATATATAGATATATGTAAGTCCCCGCGCTCATGCGCGGGCACACACTCTCACCCGCTCTTGGCCCTTAGCTAAACAAAAAAACTATACTTACCCGTGCGCTCAACTACCCACAATGCCCCCCCTCCCCCGCGCGCACGCGTATAAGCCGGACACCCGGCGCTCATGCTTGGAGCGCTCTCCAAGCATGATCTCGCTCAGCACCAGCGGGGACTCAGCCTAAAGAATCTGCAGAATATACATAGTATTTCATGCAGGAAGCTATTGTGTATCCTATGTGGGTCTATGCATGGGTTCCCAGCGGCATTATGACACACACACACTTTATTGTTTTATTGTGCTATTGTTGTTATAAAACTCAGGATGGCCATTTTGAATACTGCCCTTTTTGCATCAATATATAAATTTACAATTTAGGTAGTACAGTAATTATATGGAGCTATAGGAGGAGCTATGGAGAAATTACAAAGGATACATATTCTAATGGTGTATATCAACGTTTGCATCTGTGGGCACCATTTACACCTTTTTTTGTGTGTGTGTGTGGCCAATCTTTGCCAGGTCCGAGATGGCCTAAACCTCTCTCTGTCAAATGTCGGAAACTTGATTAACACGTTTTCACATTTTATGTAGGTCCAAACAAACAAAAGGAAAGAAAAATAAACTTTGATGCCTGAAATAGGCATACTCAAATGCAAATGCCCTCAAACATATATTTCATTTATACTCTCAGGCCTTACACGGTAGGATATACATGTTTATGAGTAACAAAGTCTTGAAGAAATTGTGAAATTTAGTCATTCAGACAAGAGTGACGGTCACATTAAAGCGGCAGTCCCAGCTTCCATTTTTTTATTTTGTTTTTTCCCCCCCTTTAATATGTGCATTATTACAATCCACACAATAAGTAATTAGCTAAGTTGCCGATCGATCCACTCTCCTGTGATCGATCGGCGAAGATTCGGCTCGGGGGTTTACTAAATGTGTGACTTTCTAAATGGTTGCTATAGGAACAAAAATGGCTTGTTACATAATAGGGAAACAAAGGGTCATGTCCCTGACGAAGCTCCATAGTAGGAGGGAAACGTGCGTTGGATGCGTTATTATGTCATCAGCCCCTGTTATGGGGTTGTTTTTAATATAGTGCTCTAGTAACCAGTTTTTTCATCAGCATAGCCAATATATATAAAAACAGTGTAGCTAGCAGGGGGGCTTTATGGGTACTACTACTATCTATGGATACACTGTAGCCGTATCCCTGCTGCGGCAACTGATTCTGCACTCACTGTGCTGGTGAATGCAAGTGTGGGTCATTTCACTTTCACGAGCATAGCCAATATATAACAACAGTATAGTTGGCAGAGCTGGCTCTATTTGATACCATTAATACTATCTATGGATATATTGTAGCCGCATGTCTGCCACAGTGTCTTGGCTGTATACCTACTGTGCTGGTGATTATAATTGATGGGTATTTTGACTCACCTTACCTGGTTGCACCTTGTTTAGCCTCCTAGGTTTCAGTTATAATTTTATTCTGGAATTTATATATATGTGAGGCTAACTCTGGTGCATGTGTGCATATTATTTAATTTATTTTTAAGGTTTATTACATTTAGTGTTACGGTAATATATGTTTTAAGTACACCTATTAAAAGTTACATTTTATATATATACATAGTGTGCACATAAGTGAATTTTCTTTTTGGAGTACAAACAATTTTGTGCTCCTTTGTTTCCCTGATTCACTCCAATTCACAGTCGCACCTATTGTTCCCTACAATTATCGATATATTTATTACGCATTTACATCACAATTAGTATAATTTAGTTGATCACTCCCTATCCCCCCCCCTTTCTTTGTTGTTACATAATACATTAAAAATGTAATTCAGAGTGTTTTTCTTTTAAAAAAATGCTACAAGTATTTTCTCTTAGTACAGCTCTGATTTATTAAAGCAAAACACAAAACAAAGGATATTGGTTGGTTTGCAGCTTTAATGCATGTTAGTTTTAATTATTACATTCAGATTCTGCTAAACCTGTTTTAAACATTTATGGATTGACAGAGTTCTGCAGTTTGCCTTGAAGAGCTGTGTGACCTGTGAGATGAGGATTACAGGAATTTGAAATAACTGGTTTATCGAGATTGGTGTTTTTTTACATTAAAGGTGTTGTTCTTTTTTTGGTATATGTTCAGTGCTTTGTACAGTACAAATGGCTGAATTCCAGACCACACCTTGCAACACGCCCCGGCCTGTAGTATTACATATGATCACACACAGGGAACTATTTTCAATCAGATCTATTTACAATAATTCTGTTGGATCAGCACTCAAATATAAAATCATCACTAAAAAAAAAAGAAGCTGGTAGCACGTTTACAAAAAAAGTCTTGTTTAATTTGAATATAAATTGAATGTAAATAAAAGGGAGGTCGTGTGTTTCCCCCGTTGGGGTGATGTTTTTACTGGTCATGGACTGAATTAAATGGAATTTATCTTTACCACCTAACTCCCTGGCTGTGCGCTATTTGCTCTTTCACTACTAACGTAAATAAAAGACTGAGAAACGGGCTAGCGGCCCCAAACTGCCCTGTATGCGGAACCAGGAGGTGAGAGTAAACGAATCCCCACACTAGGGCTGTATTTTCAGCAGTTTTTAAAGACACCCTTTCCTAAGTTCTATATCATGTGTGGGCATTTTTATTTTACTTTAACTTTTGCTGATTACATAAAAGAGATTTTGTGACATGCTGTGCCCCCTCTTTATTTCTTTGAGGTATTGTTGCTGGAGGAGCTGTTATCCTGACTTCTGGGACAGACATTTCTTTTATCAGCTGGACTTTTGTGTATCTAACCAGTTATTCCATCTTGCGTATGCACTAATAATTTGACTAATAATTGACTACGTTGTTGTATCCCTAGAAGTTTGATGGACAGTCATTCCCTATCCACCTAACGGGACTGGTTTTTAGCAGCTCAGTGGTTCATGTCAAACAGTATTCTCAGTGGTTTAGGTCACAAACCACAAAACTATCCCCCATTCTTTGCATCATATACACAATTCCTACACTTCATCGCACATAGGGTAAACATTCCCAGAATATTTGGGCTATATCCTCCCTCTTTTTTTTTGCATTTTATACTTAACTTACTTTACAAGATCTCTTCTTACCCTTTCCAACAGTGTCTTTATTTATTTTTTAATCATTCAGGGAAAATTAAATGTCCGGGGGGGTATAATGGAAGCGCTCACCAGTGCAGTCTGAAAGTTACCATAATAACCTCAGAATAACCTCAGAAAATGGAGATTAAGAAAATCGGGATTTTTAACATTAGAAAAACAAGAAAAGATCAGGACGTGCTCAAGGGGCAAGATAACATTATATCAGTTAAACTCATATAGACTTCTGGGGTGATTGCTACTTTTATATGTATCACTGACATATTTGTACCCCAGAGAGTTGACAACAATTGTGGTTCGGTAAAGCTGAATATATGAGTTTGGGGTGCACTATACATTCTAAATAGACCTATTGTTAATGGTATTTTTATGATCAGATTATTGGATACCATATTCAAACACTACCCTGGCTCTCTTTGTGTATAGATTAGGTCAGCCCTGAGGTGTATTTTGTTAAATAAAGGCCAAATGTAACACAAAAGTCCTAGAGTAAAAGGAAGAGAGGGAAATTGATCCGTCACAATAAAGGTGAATGCCTTTTGGCTAAGATTATGTGTAAGTGGCATGCAATTGGTCTTCTTGGGGGAAGACTTTCAGAGCCCACAGTCTCACTGCTCAGGCCACCCTGTTTGATCTGTCATGTGAGTTTGTCCTGGACATCTAACGATGGAAGCCCAGTGGCTGAAGACACATGTGGCACAGACTTTTTTAAAGCTATTTTTAAATGCACTGAGCACCTTTACTCCCTGTCTTGGGGTCAGGTTTTGCACAGAGCTCTGCGCACTCTCGTGGTTTCACCATGGGGTGATTCAATCTGGGATGGTCGGATGTAGTGGTATCCAACAGACCGGGTCCTGTTGAAGAGCCTTTCGACTCAAGGCAGGCCCCATTTGAGCACCGGTCTCACATTGGCACCAGAGCACAGACTTTTTCTGGACTATTGCTAGCATTTTGGCTGAAGAGTTCATAAGTATTAGCACCTGAGCATAGATGCTGCCATGCTGTGCCTTTGTGCACAAGTTGGAGCACATACACCTTGGGATCTTTAAAAAAAATACAAAATAAAATGTACTGATGAATATAGGCAAGAAAAAAGTAATGCGTTCACACCCCTATATATAGCACCTTTACAATTTAAGTGTACGTTGACTTGTGTATGTATGGAAATGGGATGATTAATGGTCAGAAAGAGTGTAGGTTAATTTGAGAAAGCAGGGTATGTGTAACAAGCAGGATTTCCTAACAGGTTATTTCCCCATTTTGCTTTTGTCGTTGGCTTCATTTCTAGATTCCCATAGATTTGTTCCAAGCATTCTTTATTTCTACAGTCTTCCCTCATTACAGTTAATGAGGTAAAAAATAATAAGCAGAACAATAATGTGCAGTTTTTCTCTATATTAGCCTTAGGCTAAGGCCCCGCTCCCAGAGTCAGCGCACCCGCACTGCTGACAGGCGGTGCGCTGAGATACACAGACCGCGATATGCGGTCTGTAGGGAGCCGGAGCGGGAGGTGGGCGGGTGGTGGGCGGTTTGACAGGGAGGGGGGGCGTGGCTTGAGCAGAGGGACCCGCTACTCTCCCCCCCCTCCCTCCACGGACTCGGGCTGGAGCTGGAAAGTAAGTTTAAACACACACACGCAGGCACTCATTCATACACACACACACGCGCACACACACACACAGGCAGGCACTCACGCACTCATACACACACACGCGCACACACAGGCAGGCACTCACGCACTCATACACACACACACACACAGACAGAGGCAGGCACTCACGCACTCGGGCACACACATACACACACAGACAGGCATACACACACAGACAGGCACGCACGCACGCACTCAGACACACACACAGACAGGCACTCACCTGCTTTCACTCCACACTCCTCCCCGCTCCCCGAAGCCTCTCCTCCTCCCGAAGCCTCCCCTCCCCTCCCCATTGGCTCACAGCCACACACGTCACGCGTCAACGCTAGGAAACACCATTCTCTGGTGTCTCCAGCGGCTGACGCGCCACAGCGTGTAGTCAGCTGTGCAGCCAGGGGGGACCGGGACCGGCTCGCGAGGATTCCCCTGCTGGTGGGGAACTCGCTACATTGCCGCCCGCGCCAACGAGCGCAGCGGGACCGAGGTAGTGTGAATGGGCCTGCAAATTCCTAAGCAGACATGTGGGAGTGACTGTGCTGATGCCCGTTGCATTTTGTGATTTGCATCTGGTTACAGCAGTTTTCAAACTATATGTTGTATGAGGTACTGTATGTACGAGCGATACAATCCCACATATCGTAGGATCGCATTGAAACAAATTAGGGTCAAATGTGTAATAAGTTAAAACCTAGATGGTTGGTGCCTTAATAAAACAACTGGTTTTAAAGTTTATCCTGTAAATGTTTATAAATATTATAACCTAAAATGTAGTGTGGGTTTTGCTCACAGAAGTTGGTGCTCAGACATGGGGGGGGGAGCAGCATGTGTAACTCAGATTATTTTATAATTGGGGTAGCTCAAACAAAACTACCACCATTCATACCAGGGGTGGGCATCTCCAGTCCTCAAGGGCCACTAACAAGTCAGGTTTTCAGGATATTCCTGCTTCAGTACAGGTGGCTCAAAGACTGAACCACCTGTGCTGAAGCAGGAATATTCTGAAAACCTGACCTATTGCTGGCCTTAGAGGCCTGGAGTTGCCCACCCCTAATTGAGACTCGCCATCTGAATGAAAACGTTAAAACTTTCAAAATAGATATAATACTGATTTTTTTTCTTTCTTGTTTAGTGCTGACTGTGTACTCAGTGCTGTACATAGAATTTTTTGCAAGCAGCAGTCCCTGCCCTGTAGAGCTTACAATCTGTTTTTGGTGCCAGGGGCACAGGGAGATAAAGTGACTTGCCCAAGGTCACACAGTGACTTGCCCAAGGTCACAAGGAGCTGACACTAGGATTTGAACCCGATTCAAACTCGGTCGTTTTTTTTTCAGTCAGTGTCTTTACTCACTGAGCCACTCCTTCAGCCCGTAACAAATACTTCCACATGTCCTATATATTTCAAATGTGTTAATCACCTAAAGGTAACCTATCACATATATGATGATCCAATTTAGCCCTACAGGGGACTGCCCTTCCAAGTCTCAACTTCATCCAGCAAAGGGTCTCAGCAAGCACAGCTTTGCTTCAATGAACAGACTGAGATGACCCCAAATCTATGCACTTATCATATGTTTCTATTCCCTCAATGTGAGGCTCTTTGGTGTTTTACAATAAAAACCACCAGCTGATTCGTGCTCTCCAAAAATATTACAAATGACCCGCATACGTTGTGTCTCTTTGATTTCCCCCCCAGGCGGTGGAAGAGGTTAATAAGCAGCTTCGAGTACTCTATCCTGACAGTGAAGAACTGTTTGATATTGTGCTGATGACTAATAACCACGCCCAGGTCGGAGTAAGGCTCATAAACAGCATCAATCACTACGGTAAGTAAAATAAATACCATTGGGGGAGCTTATTTGCTACCATGGTGAGGAGAATAATTTGTTCCCTCTGACCCTGCTAAGGCAGCTCCTTTAATGTGGATATGTTTATTTGCTTATGTCAGGACATGGGTGACAATGCACATTTTTTGAGCTTTCAACAAACCAGTGATCCCAGAGCAGTAGACTTAACTTGTCAAGTTAGAATCACAACTAAACGACAGGGTTCCTTTTACATGTCCCCCACCTCCTTCTCATAAGCCCCGTTTTAAACTTCTCATGATATAGTTGTCTAACGGGGATTATGTGCAGATTTCTCAGCCGGTGAGTAATGACCAAATGCCTCTTTTGCCAGTGGGATGTGTTAGAAGTTAAAAGTAAAAGGCACCACAGGCAGCTACGAAGCGGTTTCTTGGAAAGTCTAAGGTCAGCAGATAGAGGAAGGGGGGGATGTAATCGGGACATTTCGCTGCCCCCGGGGTGGTCTTGCAGAACACTTTCATCATGACACTTCTGTCAAGTTTTTGGAGTGTAACACTCCCAATTTCAAGTTAAACATGGATTAAACCTGAGCCTATTTAACCTGGTATGAAAACATGACAGTAAAAGTATTGTGCATCATTTGTTCATACTTTCAATTTTTTTTTTTTCCTTTTCTGGACAGTAATGCTTTAGGATACGTCTTACTTCTTATTTCCTGAATGGATATGCACATCTACAGTAGCTGAACAAAAACTGAGGCTTTACACAACACTGTTATTTCTAGAGACGTGACTCCAATAAGAACATTAAACTTGATTCAGTAAATCTAATATAAAAAAAAATCACAGGTTTCGTTCCTATGAATACAGAGTGGCAACACAATTTGCACCAGTAGACCCTTTAGCACCGTTGTGTTAAATTGGCGGTAAAAACAGCCACATATTTGCAATGAACTTATTAGCTTAATAGTTTGTCACAGGTTTTTGATTCTATATATCATGTCACATACTGTAAGCCTACTGTATAACATCTGGCATTCTATTGCTGTTTCTCTTCTTCTACAAGAGCGGATTACCTGTAATTAGAAGGTCAAAGTGCTGTAAAGGGGTTGGAAGAAATGTGTGTGAGGATGTTCACTTGTGTAGATGCCTGCAATTCATTGTTAACACTGGAGTTTGTTTGTACATTTACCCTTTACATTGTAGGCCTGACTATTGAGCGCTTCTGCATGACAGGAGGTAAAAGCCCGATCGGCTATCTGAAAGCATATGTCACTGACCTGTACCTTTCAGCAGACTCAGAAAAAGTGCAGGAAGCCATTGAGGAAGGTAAGTGTTTTTTTTGTGCTGGCTCAGTTCTTTCTGCGTCTTTGTTTTCTGAACAGGGAAAGCTATTCACCAGGCAATGAAAAAAACAGCATTTCTAATTGAATGTGCCCTTTCCATATCTAATATATATAGCAGTATGCTATATGAGTGTGATAGATGTCAAGGCTCTAATTTAACTGGGGGGGGGGGGAGACCTGAGGGTTTGTTCCTCCTCGTTGCATCACTGTATAAAAGTATCTTGGAATGGTCAATTGAAGGATTTACTCAACGCACATATTATAAAGATGCGTGTCAAATTTTGAGCTGATCTTGCTCCAGCTTTTCCCATTTTATTTGCATGAATGAGACACCTACGTCTGAGGTGGTGTAAACCTCTCTGCACAGTTATCTGCACTGCTTGGCAAACAGCCTTAGGGCTCTTATATACAGGGTGCGGCCGCCCGTTCCTATGCGAACGCGCGTGCCTCATGCTTTTCCTGTATATAGTGCCGGGAGCTGCAGGTAATGTGTATGTGTGTATGTGTGTATATGCGTGTATATGTGTGAGTGTAAGTGTAAGTGGAGTGTAAGTAAGATTTTTTTAAATTAAAAAAAAAGTTTATTAATTTTTTTTTTTTACTTTTGCAGTTATTTACCCCCTCCCCCCCCCCCCCACACACACACACACACACACACACACACACACACACACACACACACACACACACACACACACACACACACACACACACACACACACACATCCATACACACATCCATACAAACACGCATCCACGCATACATGCATACATACACACATACACACATACACACCAATACATACATTTGAGCGCAGGCAGCGGCGCGAAAAGATGAATTTCTTCATCTTTGCCGCTGTCTGTCGGCTCCCCTCTCCCTGCCGTACGCGCGCGGCACATCTATTGAAAGGCTGACTAACGTCAGCCAATTAAAAATCTGCGCGCGCGCACAGCGTAGCGCGCGCCCGCCACTATAAAACGGGCCTTATACAGTAGCATTTCAGTAGAGAAAAACCTTTCATGTCTCTACTGTTAATTCTCACAGTAGGGTACCTGTTTATACCTTATCTTATTTCCTACTTCCTCTCAACATCCAATACAACCAGATATCACTCTTACAAACACTGTATATAATATTTTGTTTCTGTAGTTCTGCTATACCCGATGAAGGACCATGAGAGGTTTGAAAGCTTCTAACAGATCAATTACTTGTTGATCCAAGGTATCATGCCACCTCTCTCCTTTGGTACTACATACAGTAGCAAACAATGGGAGCCGTGGTGCCAAAACATGCTTTTTGATAAAGTCCCCCTAGGGACGAAACGCGTCAGAGGATCCTCCTCATGTTTTTTAATCTGGCTTGTATGCCGTAATAAAGTTTTTTCTATAGCACTTTGCCACCAGCCTATTCTAATTGCAGTGCTCGTTCTGCTACTTTCCTATCTTCTTTTTGACACCACACTGTGCAGTAGGTGCCAGTTTCTATCTCTCTAGTGTTTTTCCTGTTCAGAAAGTTGTAAACGGTGTATTATTCCTGAACAATTATCCCAAATTCGACGTTAAAACGGCTGCCAAGCCCCTACCACTTTGTGACATTATCAGACTTCAAAAGCCGAGTCTGAGATTCTCAGGATAAGACCATTTCTTTTATAAGTCTCTTTGAAGTCTGCGTGGAAAAGAGCTTTACCATCTGTGGGGCGGTGGGGGGGAAAGTGTGCCTTTACTCACCGAGCCGCGCCTTCATCCGCAGATCATATACTGAATCCTTATGCCATATCCTTTCATGTTGTAGGTTAGTAAATGGCACAATTTTACGGTCAGCAACTTGCTTCTTTATTCAGGGCAAGGACTCCTTTTCTTAATGTTTAGGCCTGTACCTCTGATTCTCATTAGGTCTCATCATTTCACCCTTTCGATTCCCTCCCATATACTGCATAAGTAATGTTTTCTTGTTCATTAAACAATACAAGCAAATATACTTTAC
Organism: Ascaphus truei; assembly: GCF_040206685.1. Lineage (NCBI taxonomy): Eukaryota > Metazoa > Chordata > Amphibia > Anura > Ascaphidae > Ascaphus > Ascaphus truei. Next base: position 374,057,416 of record NC_134486.1, on the reverse strand, counting down.
TGTATGAACTTGCTATTAATGGTGACTTTGACCTTGTTAATCGATTAATATTTGGATACCTCCAGAGTGAAATGTATGCCACGCAAAGAGGGCTTGTCAGAAGAGTGTGCGCGGGTTCATTATGATCACATAGTTTAGATTAACAGGGAAAAATGGGAAGAAGTGTGGAAATTCACACCTTTCAGCCTAATGGCTTGTTAATATAGAAAAAGAAAAACTGTTCCAACCCCCATGCTGACGAACCTTCTACTGCCAAATCTCCGATCTTCCAGGCATGTGATTGAATTGTTCCATACCAGCTCTCTGTGGTGACTTGTAGCATGAAAAGTCACAATGTTACAGGATGAAAAGTTACTCTCGACACTCTGTACTCACTATAAATGAAGTGGAACGACTTGAAAATAGCAACAAATTGCTGCTGACCTACTAAAAGAAACATTGCACTTTACAACAGAGATAACTGTGTTGTATGTTCTGTTATGTACAGGCATACCCCGGTTTAAGGACACTCACTTTAAGTACACTTGCGAGTAAGGACATATCGCTCAATAGGCAAACGGCAGCTCACGAATGCGCCTGTCAGCACGTCCTGAACAGCAATACCGGCTCACTGCCTGTACCGAAGCTGTGCGCAAGCGGGGAGACTATAGAGCCTGTTACACATGTGTTATTTACATCAGTTATGCACGTATATGACGATTGCAGTAGAGTACATGCATCATTAAGTGGTAAAAAGGGAGTGCTTAACTTTAAGTACATTTTCGCTTTACATACATGCTCCAGTCCCATTGTGTACATTAATGCGGGGTATGCCTGTATTACAAATGCTCTAAAAATGAAGTCAATTGTATATTTTAATTAAGAATGGCTATGTACAGAGCGTTGCGATCGCTTGTTGCTGTAGTTTGGGACCAGGTTGAAGAAACTTGTAAGTAGGTCAAATAATGTAATACGTTTGTTTAATAAGTAGGCTTATTAAACAAATATTCTTAGTTTGGCTATGAAGGTATATCTCCATAATTGCCATTTCAGTGATAGCAGCGATAAGATCTCCATGAAAAAGTGAAGAAATTTCATATCCTATGCTGTGCAATTAAATTGAATGTACTGTACACACATTTGCACTCCATTATGAAAATGACGTGGTAAGGTGAAATAAACTTTTGATAATCCTATGAGGTTTCAAAGGATGTATGGGAGTAGCCTTGATTGATTGACTGAGAGAAAAGCATGTTAATGTCAATCACACGTCTCAATGTATAACATGTGTTACACTGTATATTATTGTGAATCACAGATTGTCATATTGCTTTACCTTTCAAATAGTGATGTATTCCACATTCACAGACTTAAAGCATGTCAATTCAATGGTTTGGCTTAAAATGTTCAAATCTGTGCTTTGATATATATATATATGATAAATAGCCTCAAGCTTGACTAATTAGTACCCACCGCTTAAAAATAACAGACTGAACTTATAACATATTGTAAAATAAATATTATTTAATAAATGTAGACCAGTGTACATCTCAAGAATATGTGGCTTGCCCAGGCAAAGCTTTACTTGCTTCCTTCCCTGAGTATTGCAGATGTCACGCTAAAAGATGTGTTACAAAGTTTTCTAATCTAATTTCAGGTATTGCCGCTGCCACGTTGTTTGTAGGAAAGAAAGACATGCATTTGTCAGAGAAGGAGCTGCGTGTAGCATTTGATGGGGATGCTGTACTTTTTTCCGATGAGTCGGAGCAAATTGTGAAAGAAAAGGGATTGGACTCGTTTTTTGAACACGAGAAAACGAATGAAAACAAACCCCTTGCACAGGTACGAAATTAAAAAAAGGAATTATCTCCCATTTGGTTAGGAAAAAAGAGTGGTGTGATTAGCGCTAAACAATATGTGAATATATACAATACAAACACAGTGTGAAAAGTTTCTATCTATAGGACGGCTGCCAGGAAAACCTAACCCAAACACAGTTAGAAAAACACAGAGATCCTGCAGCTCAGCGTCCCTGCAGGCCAAACCTCGCGAGATTCCTCGTCAACCGTGACGTCACTCGCTAGGTGGAGCTACTCGCCGCCGCTTTCTCCTGTATCGCACGTCTACACCGTTCGCTCGAGCTATGACTGGGTGCTGTGACCTGCTCCTTTGATGCTCTCTCCCATTTGGTGTTTTCCTTCTAAGCATTGTTTTAGTACAGGGGTTTGCAACCTGCGGCTCCCGAGCCACATGCCGCTCTTTCCGCTGCTACTTGTTGCTCTCTGCAGGTTGTCGACCCCCAGCAGCTACCTCTCTCCCTCACTATCCTGTCGGCAAACCTAAGCTGGCCAGATCAGCAGAGGTGGCCTGCTGGAAGGTGTCCATGGAGGTGTCTGTCCAGACAGCTTGCTGTAGACTGGTAGGAGGGAGGTTCCCCTGACAGCCACCTCCGTGGTCACCTTTCAGCAGGCAGCATGGCATGCCCCCTCTTCAAGTTTCTAACAGGCCCCCTTCAATCCTCCAGGACATCCAGTAGGCAGCAGGCACACTCAGACCCTCTCCTCCCATATCCCTGTCCCCTCTCTCTACTCTCTCTTCCTCTGTCTCTTCCTCCTTCCCTCTTTCTCTCCGTCCGCCTTTCTCTCCTTCCCCTCCTCTCTCTCTCCTTCCCCCCTCTCTCTCTCCTTCCCCCCTTTCTCTCTGTCCGCCTTTCTCTCCTTCCCCCTCCTCTCTCTCCATCCCCATCTCTCTCCTTCCCCTCCTCTATCTCTCTCCATTCCCTCCTCTCTCCTTACCCCTCTCTCTCTCTCCTGACCCCCCCTCTCTCTCCTTACCCACCTATCTCTCACCTTACCCCCCGTCTCTCTCTCTCTCCTTACCCCCCCCCCCTCTCTCTCTCTCCTTACCCCCCCCTCTCTCCTTACCCCCTCTCTCTCGCCTTTCCCCTCTCTCCATCTCTCTCTTCCCCCCCTCTCTCTCTTCCCTCCCCTCTCTCTTCCCGCCCCCCTCTCTTCCCTCACCCTCCTTCCTCCCCCTTCCCATCTGTCTCTCCCCATATCCCAACACGCAGTGCGGTATGGGGTTTAATGTGTAGAGGGGGGTGAGATGGGGGGGATTAATCAGGGGGGGGCTGCCCCTTTAATTTGACCTGGGCCCCAAGATTTATATTGGCGTATATGTGTATTTGGGGGGGGGGAGAGTAGTATGTGTGTGTATGTATTTGCGGGGGGTGTTTTTTTGGGGGGAGGGTACTGTATGTATGTATGTATGAAAAAAAAATAAAGGATTTAGTATTGTGAGATGCATTTTATTCCCCCACATATTTTGTCGTATGTTAATGATTATACAGTACAGTATATACCCATTGGTGTGTGTACAGTATATGTATGTGTTTGTGGGGGTATAATATTCATGAATGTGTTGCGGCTCTCTGAATATTTTGGAGAAATATTTTTTTTATATAAAATGGTGCTTCTTCCTTGAGAGGTTGCAGACCCCTGTTTTAGTATAACAACGTTTTCCAGTTATTTTCCGGCAAGCTCTGCCACTAATATAACATTAACAGATGAGGCTGAAAGACTCAAAGCGCTGAATGATGTACAGTAACACAATTTTACTATGTATCCTGAGCTATATATGTGTAACGGGTTTACCCCCCCCCCCCCCCCAATCGCAGATAGGGCTCCCTAGGGAAATACTACTCTGGTTACACATGGCTATAGTGTGGTGCACCTGCTGGCTTACAGGACTCCTGAGTCTCCCGCTTGATGGTATTATGGGAAATAGCATCAGGACTGGCTTATGAGGTAATGCTGAGTTATACTAACTCATTGTACAGCGCCTCCATCTCTTCCAGACCCCCAGCGTAATAGGGTGGAGTCGCTGAAAGAGAATCTCTATGTGCACCTTCTTCCCAAGTGACTCCACAATCAGGACAGAAGCGTTCTTTATCTTTGACATTCTTTATTAACAGCAGACATGAGCAGCCGCCCATCATAGTGGCTTGGTCGTCTAGCCACTCATCTCAGGTTGCCAACCCAAAGGAAGTCCCTGACCTTACACTCCCAGGCAAGGGTCCCGAAAGCAGGTCTAACTCTTCCCCTACTCCCTAATGAAGTAAGAGGTATAGTCTTCCACACAACTCCCTAGAGGGAGGGCCACAAACACTGCCAGAGCCCTGACAGGTTGCTGGATAGACTCGCCTCACTCAGATGTTGAGGCACACACAATAAATTCAGGAAGTACTGCATATTATATAGCTTCAGTAGGCACCACCCCAGTGTCACTGTTAGTGGACACAGAGCCTGATGTCACTTCCTTCACTAAATAATACACAGCATATGAAGTGAGGGCAAACCCCATGATTACTCCTGGCAAACCTGCCCTTTAACAGGGATTATTGCACAGGAGGAGAAAGATATGTAACCCCAAAATTACACAGGGCTACATATGTAAGAAATGCAACACCCTTTACAAAATGGGCCACTTTTGGACTCTTGCGAATGTAATTATTCACAAAAAATCAGCAGGTATAATAAAGAAAAACAATGTGATTAAAGCTGCAGTTTAAGCTGCCGTTTTAAAAAAAAAAATATATATTTTTTTTCCCATTCAATATGTGCACCAATACAATCTGCACATTGACAAGTGATTAGCTAATAAACTGCAGATCGATCCGTTCTCCTTTAATCAATCGCTTGCTAGGGGTTATTTAATTCAGCATTGTGGTCAATGTAGTCCTGGAATATGATTGACTGGGCAGTTACTAGATACAATTGGTGCACTGCTAGAGAGAGGGTGGGGCTTAAGAGCCAGAGCCTATCAATAGGGGAAGGGGCTGTCACTTTGGAAATGCTTCCTACATTAGAAACATTAATAATGTCTTTAAGACATATTTTTAAAATGTTAAATGCTACAAGTATTTTCTCATAGTACAGAACGGATTTATTTAAAAAAAAACAAAAAAAAAAAGAACATGTAGGATATTGCTTGAACTGCTGCTTTAAAAAGTGCTGATCTTTCTCAAGGATTTCACAATGGAAATTATGACGTTTGAAAATGCTTAGATAGATCCATTCAGTGTATGAGAAATGTGCAAAGTAATAGCTTGCAATTTGTTTAACACAAACGTGCACACATTTTTCTGCTGCTGTGCTGAATGGCCTGTGACAGACAATATTTACTAAGCCGTGGTCCTGTGGAGTAGCACTCCTGGATACATATGGTCCTTTATGTACTTGCTAATAAAGTATACAAAACTGCGTATATTTTCATCCTTACTTGTCTTCACCACTTGCCAAGTGGGAAGTGTAACACAGATATGTGTTACAGAGTTTTTATTTCTTGCCGTTTTTTGCTTGTCTGTCTTTAGTTTCAACACACAGGATTTTGAGCAGTGCTTTTACGATACTAAATACTTGTGTATATACTGTAAATGCTTCATAATCTTGCCTTTAAGCTTTTTTTCTAGGGTTAATGACATTGCTTCTTCTGATATAGCAGTGTGAAACACTTTCCCTTTGCTAATATACGGAGTCATCCATTTTCTCTGGAAGACCCAACATATAATGCTGTGTTTCATGTATTGGACAATGAGGCAGAGTGCATGGAATGACAACAACACACCAGCCTTTTTACATATGAACACATAAGAACACTTGGCTTGTAATATTTCATGCTTAAATCAACAATCCATGTCAGGTTTCTCTTAGCATCTTTGTTATTCGATGTTTTCAAAACATTGAAGTAAAATTGTTGTGTATTTCAAAAACAACAAAGCACAATATCTGTGCCCAGTGCCAAATGGAATTACTCAACTTAGTATTAAAATATAAACACCTTAATATTAGCAAACATTACAATTACTTATTTGATTTTTTTTTTTTTTTAATGAACTTGCGATTTTGCCTCCATAATTTGTTATAATCATTACATGTAAATGCTTTTGGAAACTTAAAAACACTTCTGTAAATAATGTTTGTTATGTTTCTAGGGCCCTTTGAAATGTTTTCTGGAAACCTTGGGGAAACTCCAGAGGAAGTTCTATGCCAGAGGCGCGCGTTTGACCTGCCCAATACGGACCTACCTTGTGACAGCCCGGAGCGCTGCAAGCTCTGGAGCCAGAGCCTTGAAGACCTTGCGCAGTTGGGGTTTAGAAATTGACGAAGCACTTTTTCTTGCCGGTGCTCCGAAAGGGCCCATCTTGGAGAAGATACGCCCTCATCTTTTCTTTGATGACCAGATGTTTCACATAGAAGGTGCCTCTGAATTGGGCACCATTGGAGCACATGTACCTTATGGGATTGGCCAGAAGTACAACAAATCAACCTTGAAGTAGACCAGCACAAAATAAAGCCATTGCGTACCTCTGATTAAACAGTCTGGGTATATCTGATCATATACAGTATAACACAGATATATATTTACGATAACTTCTTTGCGGTTATAATAGGTAACAGGATTCAAAAGAATATGCTGTTGAATATGTGCCCTATAACATTTTGCACTGAAGTTGCCATTGTGTTACAAATCCTGATGTGTAATTGCTTGTTACTTTCTTTGTGTGTATATGTGTATATGTGTATATTTGTATACAACAAGAGAAACGGAAGCCAAGAGAGCACTCTAGCATATCAAAAAGGTAATCATTTTATTCAATAGTATCTAAGACACATAAATATTAAAACAGGCTGAGGTAATCCCCTAATATAGTAACATGCCTGCAACACATAATCTAATTCGCAACAGAACCAGTGTTACAATGTTATCGGAACACACAATCACTGAACTCAAGCGTGAATGTCCTAAAGTATCAGAATGGTTTCAGGTGAATACTTCCCCCTATCAACACCGGCCAGTGTGTGTGCTGTACACAATAGGTGAACAAGACATCCCTTCACATAACACATAATACCACAACACTGATGTGCAAGAATGTTGAGAATAAGATTGATAGTAATAAAATGAATCTGCAAAGGGCAGACATGGTGTAGCTGGATCACAATAAAACCAGAGCGGGCGGCTCTGTTTTTATGTTTTCGAGGCACCCCTCGTGTCTGCTGTGTCCTCTGAAGTTTGGGGACCCACACGCAACCTAACCGCACTTCGCTGCCTGCCGTGTGCTATAGAACAGAGAGCAGACCTGGCTCTCTGTCAGTCCACGTTTACCCTCAGGATCTGAAGGACCTGTGTGCTGTTGGACCCAGATAACGGAGTGATTATTCAGACACAGGATTTGGATGAGTACTTTTGACATCTGTACGTATAATGTGGATGTCCACAGACTGGAGTGTGGTACATAATGTTATGGTCCACGAGATTTTGAACTTATATACACTCATTCCTGGTCTGTTATCTCCCGTCCACTGCTGTGGTTTTATTGTGATCCAGCAATACCATGTCTGCCCTTAACAGATTTATTTAATTACTATTAATCTTATTCCCAACATTCTTGCACATCTGTTGTGGTATTGTGCGTTGTGTCTATTGTGTATAGCACACACACCGGTCAGTATTGATAGGGGGAATGGGAAATAAGGTGTTTTCACCTGGAACCATTCTGATACTTTAGGACATTCACGCTTGAGTTCAGTGATTAATTGTGTTCCGATAACATTGTAACACTGGTTCTGTTGCGTATTATTGTGTTGCAGGCATGTTACTATATTAGAGGATTACCTCAGACTGTTGTAATATTTGTGTGTCTTAGATACTATTGAATACAATTATTACCTTTTTCATATGCTAGAATGCTTTCTTGGCTTCTGTTCTTCTTGTTGTCATATCTATTTTTTGCCTTGAGCACCGTCAAGAGCTGTCTAATTACAACTTTATGTTGGCATTGATTATAGCATCAATTATTTTGATTTAGTCTGTTGCAGGTATTTCTTCTGTATGTATGTGTGTATATATACAGTATATATTATATGTATATATACAGTATATTGTATGTACAGTATATATATAACACTAATAGTGATTATAATAATGGTGATCTAGATAAATGCAAAAAAATATTAGGCAATCTCATTGTAATACAAATATAATCTGATCTAAATTAAAGGGTATAATATATCACAGAAGATACCATATATGCTTCCAACAAGAATAGAGCCCACAATCTACTTCCCCCGTAATAGCTGCAAATCTCAGGGAACGTTGCATATTGAGGTTTAAGAATGTGCAGATTTTGGGATACATGCCAATTTTACATACTCCAGTTATGTTGAGAATCTACAATCTTGCTTATGCTTTATCTTAGGTAGCTTCAGTGCTGAGAGGGCCTGCAGTACATTGAAGTGGTTGGTTTGGGGATAACCTATCTTAAATGATGATAAATATTTGATTTCCATACTCCTCCTTTCAAACACTCCAGGTTGCAAGCTGACAGATTTGGGGCAAAGATTGGAGCAAAGTAACTTGATACATTGACACTAGATCAGTGGGTTCTTAGACATCCCCTTTGTTACCACCAGCTGCACAAAGTTTTGGGAATAACTAACACAGGTGAATGCATCTAATTCGCATAGGAAGATAATACTGCAGAAACCTGGCCTGAGGAAATGTTTGAGAGTCCCTGCGGCAAATGAGAATGATGGTACTTTAAGTTTTGCTCCGAAGTGCTAAATACCCTAAAGTGTTTATTCACCATCCCAACATTTTGATTTAAAAAGAATATCATTCAAAAAGATAGTTTTGTTTTTATTTGACAAAACTTGTGTTGCTTCTAAAAAACAGTTTTGCAGCTGCACGACTTTGGTAACCGATCCCCTTATTGCTAGTGATAAGGACTCTTGGACACATTATCTAGCCTACAACTCTAGAGCGCTCTTTGAGCTTGGAGGGACAAGAATTACAGGTACAATTAGTTGAAGCAATGATAACAGCAGAATAAATCAGATTGTAAGTCTATAGCAGGGGTGGGGAACCTTTTTTCTACCAAGGGCCATTTGGATATTTATAACATCGTTCGCGGGCCATACAGACACATACAGGCACACAGCAGGCATGCAGGCACACAGATCCCCCCCCCCCCCCCCCCCACCTCTGGTAGTTGCTGCTGCTGCTGCTGGGGGGAACGTGTAGGGCGGCTGCTGGGGTAAGTGCGGGGGAACTGCTGGGGAAGTGCGGGGACTGCTGCGGGGGGAAGTGCGGTGGCTGCTGGGGCTAGTACGGTGGCTGCTGGGGATCGTGTAGGGCTGCCGGCGACTCACACCACCTGCTCCTGATCGGGTGCGCAACGGCCATTTTAAAAAAAATTAGCGTGACCCCGGTTATAGCAGTTGCCTTAGCAGGGCCAGACCAAATGATTTCAGGGGCCTTATACGGCCCTCGGGCCTGACGTTCCCCACCCCTGGTCTATAGTAATAGCTTGCAGAGTAAATTGGATTGCATTTAATTCTGAAGTACAGTATCCCTCAATATAAAATGTAACTTGTAATCGCTCTCCTGTGCTGATACAAGAATGCATTAAAACAGGTAAAGAAGTGTCAGTCTTTGAAATACTAAATAATAGTTTACGCTACATCATGTAATTACATAGCATGGATTTATGAGGTTGTAAGGTTTTTTTTAGAATAGTTTCACTTTTTTAAATTAGCTTTTATATTTTTCTTTAGAAATATTTTTTACACTATAAAAAAACAGATTGTCCCTTGGAACATATTAAAGAAACTTGCATTGCCTCAATAATTTATCATTTTTGTAATTGTACAGTAGGTAATAGCATTACAATAGTAAAATATTATTTTACCGTGGTGTTTTTTTTTAGATGTAACCCTTTGCTCTGGAAGCGAAGGAGTAAGTACTATTTTCTACTAGTGTGTATTGTTCTGCAGGGCTAAGGTTTTTCTTTTATTGCCATTACAACAATGTGAAAACTAGTATTGGAAATAAAATCTGTTAAACTGTGTCTGTGATAATATGACATTTGAGTACTCTGTCATATATACACATGACATGAAATATGCCGTAGGGGGCATATTTGCTATGAGGTTAGTAGTGTTATTGTTTAATTTCTTTTACCAATATTGCTTTCTGTAATTACAGAGAAAATGTTGACACATACTGTAAAACGATTTTTCTATAATAAATTCTGCCTTATTCCTACTTAAATATATATTTAATGTAAATATTTTTTTCTCCCTGTCTCCAAATGTCCTTATTGCTTTGGGTCATGGTTCTATGTGTTCACTTAGAAACAAAACAGTCAGTCACAACAGAATTGTAATTTATTTTCCTGATTGTCAACATTATGGTACCTCCAAGAAAAGTTACTTGATGTTACGATTGTGCTCGCCACAAACCGGGACCGGACCGCAGGGCTGAGGTGGGGTTATATAATCACCGACCCTAGTCCGCGCAGACTGATCCAGAGTGCGCAGTTCATAGTCGCACATAGCAGGGTCAGGATTGGAGAAGGCAGCATCGTCGTTATTCAAGCAGGAGTTCGGCAACAGGTAGACAGGAGTTCCCCGCTTCAGCTTAGGAGCGTGAGTGGCTTCTGCGCGTGGAGCGGCCTCAGCCCATGACGCCGGTCTCAGCAGGGGGAGACAGCAAGCTGGCCTAAGTATACCGCGGGGCAGCGTCGGGGAAAAACCAATGCTTCAGCACAGAAGTCCAGAGCAGGCCTCTGCATGGAGAATAGCAGCAGGCCTCAGGAAATGACTGGTAACCTCTGCTAGGGGATAATGCAGCAGGTACCAGAAACCAGTGCTGGCAAACCAACGCTTCAGCACAGGAGTCTGGAACAGGCCTCTGCATGGAGAGAGTAGCAGCAGGCCTCAGGAAACACAGGCCTCTGCATGGAGATTAGCAGCAGGCCTCAGGATACTCAGGAAACACATGCCTCTGCATGGAGAGTAGCAGCAGGCCTCAGGAACTACTAACGAGAATTAGAGAGGTTAGTACACAAGGAGACAAGCCAGGCGGCTTGTGGCAGAGACAGTAACGTCCAGAGAAGGATTATGCTCGGCACTGACTCAGTGCCAAAGCCCAGCATATAAAGGGCAGAGATCCCATCACAGGGAGGAGGTGTGTGAGCATTCCTCCAAAGATGGAGCACAGGGCTGAAGCTGCAATGAGAGGCAGCACATGTGCCATTGATTGCCAGAGGAAGCCTTTGTAACTGCAGAGGTCTGCAAGGCTATAATCAAAGCCAGGAGCGGATTCCTTACACTTGAATAGATTTAATTGCCACATGGACTTGAGGACCATGTAATGCAAAGAGGAACCAAGTCCTTTTTTTATTTTAAAATTAGGGGGCATTTTGAATATATACAGTGGCGAGAAAAAGTTGGTGAACCCCTTAGGATTTTCACATATTTCTAACCTAAAATGTTATTAGATCTTAATCTAAGTCCTAAGAGTAGATAAAGATAACCTGCAAACAAATGACACAAAAACATTCTACTTTTTCAACATCTATCTATCCACAAATGATTCAACATTCAATATCCATGTGTGAAAAAGTATGTTAACCTTTAGATTCAATACCTGGTGGCACCTCCTTAAACAGCAATGAGTTCAACTACGCACTTTCTGTAACTGCTGGTCAGTCTCTCACATCGGTTTTGAGGAATTTTGGCCCATTCCTCCTAGGAGAACAGCTTCAACTCAGTAACATTTGAGGGCTTCCTTGGACAGCTCACTTCAGATCCTGTCACAGCATTTCGATGTTGTTTAGGTCTGGACTTTGACTAAGTCATTCTAAAATGTGGAATTTATTCTTCTGCAGCCATTCTTTTGTAGTTCTGCTTGTATGTTTAGCATGATTGTCTTGCTGCATGACCCACTTTCAGTTCAGCTTTAACTCATGGACGGATGGTCTCATATTCTCTAGAATTCTGATACAATGCAAAATTAATTGTTGTGTCAATGATGACAAGCGCCCAGGTCCCGAGGCAGTAAAGCAGCTCCAAACCATCACACTCCCACCACCATGCTTGATGGTTGGGATGAGGTTCACTGTTCAAACACAGTGTTTGGATTTCGCCAAAAATAACGTTTCTCATTGAGGCCAAAAAGTTCCACCTTTTGACTCGTCTGTCCAGAGAACGTTTCAGAAGTCTTGTAGATCCTCTATATGCTCTTTGACAACCTTCAGACAGGCAGCAATGTTCTTTTTAGAGAGCAGTGGTTTCCTCCTGGTTATGCTTCCATGAACACCAGTCTTTTTATAATGGTGTGAGTTTTCATGACTCAATTAGCCAAGGCGAGCATGGCATGCAGATCCTTGGATGTTATTCTGGGGTTCTTTGAGACTTTCTGGATGATTTGCCTGTTTGTTCTTGGAGATATTTTGGTAGCATGACCGCTCCTGAATAGAGTGGCTGTGGTATTGAACTTTTTCTATTGTAGACTGTCAGATTGGATTGATGGAACCCCAAATCCTTAGAAATTGTTTTTGAACCCTTTCTAGACTGATGAGCATTAATAATTGCTTTTCTGAGGTCCTCAGAAACTTATTTTGTTTGTGGCATGACATGTTTCCACACACCCATATGGTGAAGACCAAACTCATAAAGTTTCTGATCTTTATATAGGGTGTGGCCTCCCAAACCTCTCCTGAAGAAGATCTACCTAAATATTTAAACACCTGATTCTAATTATCCTCTTTAATTTAGTTGATAAAACCAGGATTTCACTTACTTTTGCACATACCTTGACATTACCATAAACTTGTACTCGGAAAAGTATTCTGATCTGGCCCCTTTGGAGAACTATTTGGAGATTCCTGCCATAAACCTTATAATCAGCGGTCAGGAAATTCACTTTGTGATACGTTTCATCAAAACTTAATGTATGGGGAGGAAAAAATAGGCTGGTAATACAAAATATTAACAGTTATTTATAACAACTTAGAAAAGGGAAACATCAATTATTTTTTATTTTATGGGGGATAGAAAATAGAAAAGGAAATAGAAAGACTTTAGGATGTTTTAAATAAACTTGCATTTATATATATTTCTATTTTTATAGCACCAACATTGTACGCAGAGCTTTACAAAATAAACAATAGAATACATGAATTACAATACAATAGGTGCAATAAATATAAAAGCACACAATTGGAATGATAATCTCTTACAATCTCTGTTATAAATGTAAGCAACTGTTACAATTCTAACTAGGACTTCTGATCCATGGAAAATGTCAAAATAATGAAAGCAAGAGAAAATGTGCCTAGAACATGCATGGACATATTAGATGTGTTTATATGATTGTATGGTTTTTGTCATAGCAACATGTAGTGTCTGCAAATGTGTACACTGTCAATGCTATTGAAGAATAAAACATGGTATTATAATATACAGCAAATTGCAATACCGATTCTGGGTACATTCACGATTCAGGTCTGCAACCCTGCCTTTCCTCATTATTTCTTTGCATACAATGCTTCCACTGCAGCCAGGGATTCTGGGTAATGACATGCAAATGAGCACTCGCACTGTGTCACCTTTTGCTTCTTATACATTTTAACATGGACCCCAATAAAGTTTACGTCTGCCGTATTACACAGCTTTTTCAGCACTGCCTTGGTTAAAGATGTTCATAGCCAGTAACCTACTCACAGACAACTGATTGACTTTTTTGGCCTCATCAGTGTGTGGATGGTTGTAGTAGAAAATATAAAAATTTTGAACGTCATTTTTATGTGTAATTGAATACATCTGTATTTCCATCCAATCCCTGACCGAGAATGGGTTTAAAAAGACTGATTAATCAATACCAAGATAAGCCCTGATGAAGTAGCATTGTGCTACGAAATGCGTTGGATTCTTTGTGTTGTATATATAACTTTGTGACATCCCTCCCCATCGGAGCGCTATTTACTACAAACTGCAAAAGGACAGGCATTTGGTCGTTCATGGGATGCTCTCTGGACTTTCCTGTGGCAGATTCGTTGGTGAAGTCATCAGTATACGTCCCAAAGCATGCCGCCTGAGGTGGAGGGAGAGTGATCATTCCTGTATTTCCCCATTATCTCAGCATGCTGTACAATACTTCTACTGCAGCCAGGGATTCTGGGAAATGACATGCAAATGAGCACACAGTGTGTCACCTTTTTGGTTCTTGTCTCCATAAAAATTATATATTTTTCAGTGACAAGCCCATCACTTATAATTAATAAGAGGCCCATCTTCTAAGTTAGATTTGATTTTTATATGGGCTTTGAAAAAAAGCTGTACTGTGTAAATGTAATGTTATCTAACGACCCGACAGAAGATGGACAGTATTCATAGAGTTGTTTTAACCCATCAGAATTCTGAATTCAACAGAACTTACAACATGCAAAATAATAGTAACAGACGCCTCACTCCCTGGACCTGAAAATGTGGAGAACTCTAAGGCTGCACTTATAGTCCCGGCTACAGCGATCAATCAGCGTCAAAACAAACAAATGTAGTCCGTTGTGTGCGCCTAAAGTAGGCGCGACCGCAACGGTGCGACAGCAAACAAAATCGCTGAAATCAATTGAATTAGATTTTTACCGCGACGGCCGCACCACATGACGGCAATAAACCAATCCCATATCAAATTACGTCACCGCCCCTTGTAGCCAGTGACGTCGCAACAACTGAATTACAACTTTTGAACACTGACGGGTGACGTCACTGGTCGCGTCGCAGTCAATGTAGCCTGCACCACAAGAGCAGCCTAATACGCTTCTTATTCTACTCTTCCCATTTTCCTACTTAATCTAAGGTTTTTATTTTGTGGTTATTTACCCTATCGATTTACCTTGTTCCTTGTTTTTTAATACTTTATCCATCTTTGTTCCAACGATATCTGCTGGGAATGATGTTCAGCAATGAGGATAATATATAAATCATTCAACAGTCATTAAATGTATCATACCATTCTCCACTTTTACAGCTTGACACCTTTCCTCTGCTGTTTCTTGTACACTAAAAATGTATGTATGTATATATGTATGGTTAAAAACACTCCAAAAAGTGGTTGCTATTTAAACTTTAAAAAATTTTTTTTAAATGTAAATACTTTTTAAAGGGTATCAATCACCTATATTCAACCTGTTCAACATGCCGCTGCCACAAGTTCACTTTCTTCATACTTCAGACCAAATATTGTTAGTCTACATACAGTATTGATGACACAATGTATACATCTTGGATACCCAGGCACTCATAGTCTATATTAGCGCAAATTGCATTTAATCCTCTATTAAGTTGTAACAATTCTTCATGCTGCTCCAGAAGGAGAAAATCAAATCATGACCCTGACTGTCTAAAATATACAGTGTGACAAACAAACAAAGCTTTCTCTGCATAGAGAAAGATCTAGCGTCTCTTATTCTTAATAAATGTGACCATGCTAATATTCCCCAAATCATGTACATTTGCCTGCAAATCTCACTGTTTGATAACCGGCAGCCCATTGGTTTGTATCGTACAATTTTGAGTAATGTGTTAAAACCCGTATTAGTGGAATCGCACGATAACGTGTGCGAGTGTATAATAATCGATGCTATATCTATAATAGTCACAAGTATTTCCATTTGCGTAGTAAATACAGATGTCACAGCACTTACTGTGCCCGGCACCGGGGCAAGCTGCCTGACTGCGACTGCCCCGGCAGTGCAGGATTAACTATGTGGGAAGTCCAAACCGGAAACATGGACCCCCCCTCCCCACCCCCCACGGCGATGTCACAGCAGCACTGGAGGCACGGCTTCTTCTTATTTCAGCCATAGCTCCGGTAACAGTGAATCTGTATACTTTATGGGTTGTGTGCTAAGCAAAATGTGTTAACTCCAGTCAGCCCCATATTTCATTAAGTTTATGGCTTAGATGAGGGGTGGCCAACTCCAATCCTCAAGGCCCATCAATAGGTCAGGTTTTCAGGATATTCCTGCTTAAGCACAGGTGGCCCAATCAGTGACTCAGTGATTATGAAGGATTTATCATATCTTCTACTACAAACAAAAGTCTGGTAAGGTTAACACAAGGAAGTAACATTATCTTCATTAAGTTAGAGCTAAACGTGGCGTTACACCAGGATAAACCATTAGTAACGTCACATCAGCCCTAATATTTGAAGTGAAAAATAAATCCTGGGAATCCAGTGGTTTCTCATCACTTAGCTCTCTAACACCAAGCTAAAGATACAGATGCAGCGGCCGTTATTCGAACATATCACGCGTTGTATACCTCGGAATACCCATGTCATGGCGCGTCATTACCGCGTGTTGACTCGTTTTTATCGAGTGCAGAAAATGGCATTTTAGTGTTCTGGTTTTTAAACACCTGCAAATTGACACAGTACTGTACTATACATATTACAATTCATTCATTTCTGCCACGGAAACGCGAAGAATTGCACCCAAAGAAATCGGAATCCATGAAATTCCGACAGAGTACAGCAGCGCACACGAAAACGGCTCCGTGATATGTTCGAATAACGGCCGCTGCATCTGTAGAATTAAGACACTCGCTTACAGGTGACTGTTAACCTCACAAACCAGTGCACAGGTGAAAAGATTTACTTTGCAAATGAATAAAATGATGGGTGCTAACTTCACCAACCACTGCAATGTAAATTGATGATGGGTGTTAGCACCAGAAACCCGGTTTGACTTCTGGGGCATGATAAAAAGTTATTTCAACCTCTATATTAACCCCCTAGCTTGAAAATAATTGGTAGAAAGGGGTTAACATATTCTTAACACTACACTAAATACCTTCTGCTCAAAATCATGCTAACTCTCCCCAGCCCACCTACCCCAATTACCAACACCCACCCCAGTCAAAAGCAACACAACCAATACTGACATACTGTATAACCCATAGATACACAATAGTGCTATAGCCCATTATCCAAATGACATATCAACATAACCAAATTTCTATACAGAAATCAGTTACTAATGAATACCTTCAATGCATGTAAGGTTATGTAGTAGAGACTAATTGGCTCTCAAGAGGTTCATTTAAATAAAACTGCAGGAAAGTTTTAATCCACGCTCATGATTTCTAAAAGTCCTGATGTAAATCAACTCCCCCTTCTTGCAGCTCCTGTGTGTGGAAGATAGTGAAAAAATAAGGGGCGCTAAAGTGAAATAACTAACAATAATAAAAAGTGATTATTAAATTATAATCTGTGTAAAGGTTACCTCAAACAAGAAGATTTGCGGGTCCTTGAAGAAAATTGGTGTTCTGCAGTAATAGGGTAATCTCGATAGAGTAATAGAGGATCTCGATTCCCCTATAAGCAAATAGGAAAAAAGCTCTGGCGCATAATCCCAATTATCTCTAACTAATGCAGAGCCTACTGTGACGAGGTGCCTAAGGATGAAGCATTCAAACAATATATAAAGTATGAAATACACATTTATTTAAAAATACACAATCAACAGTGAAATATCTAGAATAGTACTTGAGATACCTGAACCTGAGCTGAATGATATACTGTATAGCAATATTATGATCTAATATACATCCTACTTAATATATGTCCATATATCCTTAATCCATAGTGGCAAGAGGTTAATGTTGTGTAGATAAGTAGATAAGGTGTTAAGACTCCAACAGGGGGTACTTGAATAACTTGAATAGTTGGTCGAATAAAGCGCTTTATTATAATTCCAGAAACTGAAGCAAACAGAGTATCCTCTATCTCTCTGATTAGAGTTGGGTTCCTCCTAGTTTGTATATAACTACATGCAGTTGCGTCACTTTGAACTTAAAACAGATAGGTAGGTATATGCCCAAATCAATTTTAAAAGTGATATCGTAAAAGATACTTAAACACCCTGTAGGTGTAAAACATAGGAAGATATATATGCACGTAGCTCGCTGGATATACTAGCATATGAAAAATTAGGGAGTGAGCTTCAATTAGGTAGGAGGTTGCCACCCTCCAATCAGCTAAGACTAGCTGAACAAGAATTGTAAAACATACAGGACACCCACAAGCTCATATTGAACCCCCAAAATAACCACAATATATATAAGCATATAAGTGTCACAGAGGAGTGCTACTGAGCATGGCAATATATATATTTAAAACCAGAGACATAACATAAAACACAGACAAAGCTCAGTGCACATCCAGTAAAACTTATACACGGTACAGTGTCTAAATATACATGTATAAATATCTATTAAATAAAATGGTCTTTTAGTTTAACATTTTGGCCAAATTGTTGTAAGCCCCTGAGCCACTACACGGCAGACCACATCTCAAGGGTCCCTAACACTGAAATAAATTCTTAATAACCTGTGCATTACCAGGAAGAATGATTTATAATAAATCTGTCAAAATTAGTTGCAAAGTTCTAAGTCTGATTGAAGCTTTTATTAACCTGTACATTACCAGGAAAAGCACTCTGTATTAGATTTGTCACAATCACACTGCAAGCAAGCAAGTTCCCCTGAAAGTGGGAGATGCTATGGAGTGAGCTTTTAACCATTTAAATGTGGGAGGGAGTGAGCTCAGGGGCTTACAACAATTTGGCCAAAATGTTAAACTAAAAGACCATTTTATTTAATAGATATCTATACATGTATATTTAGGCACTGTACCGCGTATATGTTTTACATGCTCAGTAGCACTCCTCTGTGACACTTATATGCTTATATATATGTTGTGGTTATTTTGGGGATTCAATATGAGCTTGTGGGTGTCCTGTATGTTTTACAATTCTTGTTCAGCTAGTCTTAGCTGATTGGAGGGTGGCAACCTCCTGCCTAATTGAAGCTCACTCCCTCCCACATTTAAATGGTTAAAAGCTCACTCCATAGCATCTCCCACTCTCAGGGGAACTTGCTTGCTTGCAGTGTAATTGTGACAAATCTAATACAGAGTGCTTTTCCTGGTAATGTACAGGTTAAAAAAAGCTTCAATCAGACTTAGAACTTTGCAACTAATTTTGACAGATTTATTATAATTCATTCTTCCTGGTAATGCACAGGTTATTAAGAATTTATATCAGTTTTAGGGACCCTTGAGATGTGGTCTGCCGTGTAGTGGCTCAGCGGCTTACAACAATTTGGCCAAAATGTTAAACTAAAAGACCATTTAATTTAATAGATATCTATACAGGTATATTTAGGCACTGTACCGCGTATAAGTTTTACTGGATGTGCACTGAGCTCTGTCTGTGTTTTATGTTATGTTTCTGGTTTTAAATATATATATATATTGCCATGCTCAGTAGCACTCCTCTGTGACACTTATATGCTTATATATATGTTGTGGTTATTTTGCGGGTTCAACATGAGCTTGTGGGTGTCCTGTATGTTTTACAAATATCTAAACGTTATCATTTAGAATAGAGGTTATCACCTAATCTCTTCATTTGTAATAAATTCCTCCAACTAACTTGTGACCTGTGTCACCCCTCTCTGTGATGCACAAGTGATCATTCAAGATGATCACAGTTTCTTCAGAAAGTGGCTTGTTTATCTCTAAAAACTATCAGTCCAATACAACACATATGATACTTTTAGTAGGCCATACGTTATAACTCACCAATTAAGCCCGCTTTGTAGATCTGCACAAACCCAGGAAGGGTCTTGACCGTTATAAATCCAATATATTGTATTTTTAAGACAAATAGTAACCACATTAACCCCTGAACCACCAGATTGATTAAAATACTTAATACCTCATGATATTATGCATATTATATTATCATGACAGATCCAGAGAAAGGCAAACAAAAAAAACCAGTGAAACATTATTCAATGATACCTCGTAAGGGGACAATACATTTCTTCCTGACTCCAGTAATGAATAAACTGATGAATCAGACTGCTCACCTATGTAAAAGGTCCTAGAAAGGCAGGTGCAAAGGGTAAGAGTTAACAACAAAAAATAAAAATGTCATTGCTTTTTGAGTTGAGTTTTAATTGACAAATCTGGTGTTTTTTGCACAACTTTTGCACATAGGAATCTTTGATATATAACCTCCAAAATGTTCAGTGTCTGAGTTTTTATAGACAGACACATGTCTTCTTAGTGTGGCATTCAGTCAGTGACGAGGAGAATAATGTTAGCAGAAAATAATAGGACCTGTATCCATTGGTTAGCCAAGATCCCTAGTTGTCTTTGGCAGGCTAATGTTATATTGTGTGGTAGAGCTTGGCTGGATTTGCAGCAGGTACTTGCAAATTATATTACGTAAATACAGTGAAATGTTTGCTAGACTATTATTTTCTATTCATACTGTTCTTCAAGTACACAGTGGTCTCCCAATCCTAGACAGCATTGATTTTTTTTCTCGACAATTGGCAAAGCATATTAAATCAGCATTTCAGTAGTAGAGATGTGGGAACCTGTTGCCCAAATTTACAAACCAAGCTAGATTTGCCATTTTTCAATTCATGAAAACAAACTTATTTCTTAAAGTTTGCAAGCATTTTTACTAGTGTAACGGGTATTCTGTATGGCCTGACCCCCCCCCCCCCAATCTCATATTGGCCCCTGTGGTCAAACCAGCCCCCATTACATGGTCGTGTCTGGTGGTGCACCTGTTGGCAACAGGACTCCTGAGTCTCCCGCATGATGGTGTTTGGGGATTATCAATCCAGACAGGCAGCTGAGGTAGTGTGCATGAGTCCTACCTACTGTATATCCAGTGCAGCACCTCCACCTCATCAGGATCCCTGTGTCCGCATGGGGATGGTTCTGATGAGGAACTCCTCTGTGGTGCCTTCCTCTGCAGAGTAATTCCAGACTCATACATGAGGGTATCTTTTATCAAGGACATCTTTATTGGCATGGTGGTATGGGCCAGCTGCCCCTCACAGCTAGCAGCTCAGCCGCTCATCTCTCTGCTGCACTCCATTAGGAAGGTTCCTTCTCCTCTAATAGAGTTGCTCTCCACCTCTCCTCTCAAAGAGACTCACCAGCTTCTCTGTCTCTCTGCTCAGAGCTGCACAGACTCACAGCTCTTGCATCAGACCACTGCAACACTGTTGCAGACCTTCACGTGCCTCTTACTGAACAGAGGCAGCACAACAACAGGACTGAACACTAACTTTAGGCAGTGCTGTGTCTTATATCACCTCCAGAAACAGACACCCTCTGTGTCACTTCCTTTGGGACATATGACACCTCACCAGGGTTTGAGGGCAAACCTCCATGACTGTTACTGGCAACCCTGCATACTTACCAGGACAACTGCCAGCATGAAAGAGATATGTACACCAATTTTAATCATGGCTACATTCTCCCCCTGGTGGAACCCAACGACCCGGCTGGGATCTAAATTTGCGGAACCTTCCTTCAGGTAGCACTGCAAAACACAACAATACACATTACAGTACATATCTTTTCATCATAAACATAATAACAGATACATCCT
This sequence comes from Ascaphus truei, assembly GCF_040206685.1. Classification (NCBI taxonomy): domain Eukaryota; kingdom Metazoa; phylum Chordata; class Amphibia; order Anura; family Ascaphidae; genus Ascaphus; species Ascaphus truei. The sequence goes on along the minus strand of NC_134486.1, from coordinate 374,036,106 downwards.
AACGTAGATGTGTAACAACCAGGATTACTCCCTGATGGAGTATCCACTACTGGTACTACCATACCCTCTTAAGGTGGCCTACGCACAGCATGGTCCACTGGGTTTAGAGCAGCAATGCTGTAACACTCTGGGTGACATACTGGACACCCACAATCAGCCCATAAATCTGGCCTGGATGCTAGTGGACTGAGAGGATCATGCCCATACAATTCCCCAAGGCATCTCCTGGAGATGTAAGCCATCTTTTCTTGATTACGCCACTTCTAGGATCCCAATCCTCTAGAGAACTATCAGCATCCCAATCTCCTACGGAACTATCAGAATCCTAATTTTCTTCTCCTGATCCTTCCTCCTCACCAGAACTATATCCCCTAACCTCATCAGTGGAACCCATTTCGAACTCACTTTCTCCCTCCCATGGATGGTGAAAATAAAGTAATAGCTTTTGTCGATCCCTGGCAACTCTTGCCGACACTGGAGGTACATAGGGGGTTCCCCGGGCAATAGGCACAATATGAGCAACATTACCCAAATCCCCAGACATCCCACTGGAATGAGTGTGCATACCATAACGCTTGACTTCCCCATTAGCCACAGGCTTGATTACAGTGGGATTCACCCCAGGAGACTACACATAGGTTAACACTTCCCTCCCCGATCTCTCCTCGGAGGTAACGCAATCACCCCAGTCCAGGTTCTCCTCAGTCCGTTCATCAGCGCTGCCCCGTGACTCCCCAGACAACCCTTGGCTGGATTGGGACCCATAGGAAAAAGTGACAGGGGCAGGGGCTTTAACTATGGCCAGGGGTTGGCATAGGAAAATACTGCCGGCATACGCGGGGCTATGACCCGCAACTTCTCGCTACCTTGCCCGGTACCATCGGACTGGCACTCCGGTTCACTCGTGTCCTTGTTCCATCCGGTTCCACTGTGCTCACCGGAAATTATGTCATGGATCTCGCGGGACTCGCCGCCATCTTGTGTTGGGTTCCTCACAGGAACCTCTTCCTCCAGAACGACATCCGCTGCCGGAAGTGATGGTTCTGCTCTCTGCTCCGCTCGGGCCTGAGCCAGGCCTCTCTCCGCCATTGCCACCACCGGTGCCTGGGGAGGGCAAGGGTATCGCTCACCGCTCCGTCGGCTCGGGGTGGTTCTTCCTCCGCCATCAACACAGGTAAGTGCCGGTTCTTTTCCAGCACCGCTGTAGTGGTCCGCTGGTAGGCGCATCACCGTCGTTGGGGTCGCTTTCTCCTCGTCCGAGGTGTCGAACTCTGATTCAGGGAGTGGCACTCCCATAGGGGACCGACGGTGAGGTGCCGGGTTCTCACCGCGGTTGTAGACCCCTCTCTCTTCAGGCTCCGTCGCAATCATTAGGAGCGATCCCCATTTTCCGGGATCAACTGGTGCTTGCTTGACCAAGGGCGAGGCTTCAGCCGTCAGCTTGGCTGTGTCCGCTCCCGCCTCCACGGTCTGCCCTGGTACGAATGGCTGCACGGCCCCTAGGTAGTGGATGCCACATTGGGGGCACCTAGCCGTTATGCTGGCTTCTCCACCGGGCAACCTGCACTGCATGTACAGGCACCGCAATGTCTCTTTGTCCCCAGCCTTGACTACCAGGAAGCCTCCTGGCAATGAATAGGGATATACCTCAATGTCCATCTCGCTCTTTGTAGTGCTGGTTACGGGAGACACTTTGCACAGTGGTCTCTCCTGTTCACCAGCTCCTCGCAACTGTGGGACAGGAAGCTCACATCCAGCTCCTCCCTCAGACAACTCGGGTCTCGCCTGGCAGAGATAGAGACCCCTCCCCCTGGTGAATATTTGGGGAGAGTCCCACAGATTCACGTTATGGCCCATAATTGGCTCTGAGCCTGTCACAGTCCTGGAGGGCGCGGCCACAGCTTTCGCGCCACTACCCCCAACAGGGTGGGGTTCTCTCTTTGGCGCCAATCCCGGCCAACTGTCTGCAACTTTTGCATTTGCAGAATTCTCTGCACTCGGCCCACGCGGTCTGCCAGGGAAGAGGGAGCCGCCATTTTGGTTTGCACTGTCAATCTCTTTAACGGTTGAGGTAGCTTTTGATTGTTTGTACGCCGACTGACAAGCAAATCCATCATGTTCCCCACACATCAGTACAATGTCCCCCTCAATGTCCTCAGGGGTAGTGCCCCTAGATCCTATAGAGCACAAAAACGGCGCGGCCACAGCCTTGGCGCCACTCCACAGCAGGCTCACAAAAGTCGTTTCTGTAGCTTGCCCTTCACCCGCACACACGCCATGTGCGCTCTCTCCATCGGCCTCCGTCCGCCATTTTGGACCTTCCGCACCACGCGGATCCTCCATTCTTGCGGACGCCATTGGATTACTGTGTTCGTTCTGATTGTACATGGAGTTCCTATCTGCGGGGCAGCTGCCACACCGATACAATAAAGATTGCCTTGTGCACCCCCTTGTGAACCTAATGTAGGCTGGACTCGTGTTGCACTACCTCAGGCTAGGCTCACTCTCTCTGTGTCTGCTGTATCTCCTTCCTCCCAGTCTGTGCTCCCTTCGGTAAGTGGTCTGGAATGGGCTAGAGTAAGCTGGCTCTTCCATGCAGTACTTGGGCGTCTACCTACAGTTGGCTAGCCTAGCGCAGACCCTGTCCAGAATTCCTGACCTCGTTAACAGGCTATCCCTTCAGGCATCCTACCACTACCTCAAGGTGACTAGGACAGCTATAGCCCCTCTCCAGACCCACTAACTCCTTGCAGGTCCCCAGGTCGTCCGTGCGGTCTGACAACTCCATCAGCTCCCCTGACTACCCCTGGCTCCGTCCCACGCAGCACAAAGTGGCAGCAGACACTTTCCCTGTTTCCCAGTGTGCCTAGCAAAAGCCTGTCCTGTTGACAGGTCTCTCAGCAGCGCCTCCAAATTAAACGGGTATTCTGTATGGCCTGACTCCCCCAATCTCATATTGGCCCTTGTGGTCTAACCAGCCCCCATTACATGGTCGTGTCTCGTGGTGCACCTGTTGGCAACAGACTCCTGAGTCTCCCGCATGATGGTGTTTGGGGATTATCAATCCAGACAGGCAGCTGAGGTAGTGTGCATGAGTCCTACCTATATCCAATGCAGCGCCTCCACCTCATCAGGATCCCTGCATCCGCATGGGGATGGTTCTGATGAGGAACTCCTCTGTGGTGCCTTCCTCTGCAGAGTAAGTCCAGACTCATACATGAGGGTATCTTTTATCAAGGACATCTTTATTGGCATGGTGGTATGGGCCAGCTGCCCCTCACAGCTAGCAGCTCAGCCGCTCATCTCTTTGCTGCACTCCATTAGGAAGGTTCCTTCTCCTCTAATAGAGTTGCTCTCCACCTCTCCTCTCAAAGAGATTCACCAGCTTCTCTGTCTCTCAGCTCAGAGCTGCACAGACTCACAGCTCTTGCATCAGACCACTGCAACACTGTTGCAGACCTCCACGTGCCTCTTACTGAACAGAGGCAGCACACCAACAGGACTGAACACTAACTTTAGGCAGTGCTGTGTCTTATATCACCTCCAGAAGCAGACACCCTCTGTGTCACTTCCTTTGAGACATATGACACCTCACCAGGGTTTGAGGGCAAACCTCCATGACTGTTACTGGCAACCCTGCATACTTACCAGGATTACTGCCAGCATGAAAGAGATATGTACACCAATTCTACACATGGCTACACTAGTAATAGTCAACACAGCCTAATATACTGTATGGGTTTTGCTGGAAGAAGAGGAGAGAGAGAAAGAGAGACTAGGGTCCTATTTAGTCCCATCTGTCTCTTCCTCTCTCCTCTTCATATTTCAGGTTAGAATGGACAATTTGATGTTTTGCGAATTTTCTAACTTCTTGGGCTTACTGAAGTTGGACAAGTTCACCCATCTCTATTCAGTACCTAGAGGAACCGACATTATGAATTTGTGAAATTTTGCTATAGATTTTCAGATTTTCTATAGAAAAATAATTCAAAGGAATTCAGGAAAATCATGAAATTATGATAATGGAATCATTCCCAAAAATTTTTAATGTGGTGAACAGAAGTCTGTCTGAAAGAGAGGGAGGTTGAAGGATTGCAGCCTCATAGATGACTGACAACATCACTAGAACAATGATGAAACACTGTGAATTGTTGCTGAGATGAGTTCCATTTACTCAGTCTAAAAGTTGCTTTCACTTTACCATTTTCACCTTTATAAATGTGCCACTATCCCAAAGTTTTCTAATTTAGAGAAATACTGATGTAAAAAATGTGTTTGTTTTTTACTGGGATCCGTACCATGAATTTAGACCTTATTGGTTGAATTATGTTGTTAAAGATGGAATGTATGCTGTGAGGTAAAGAGACACAGATAGATATGAGATGGATAGATGAATTGTGAGAGGGAAAGCATGGGAAAAGTGGGCATTGAAAGAATAATAGATGCATTCATACATTTAAAAAAGGAGTTTGGGAATGCTGGTATTGATATAAATCTCAGGTTCATCCATTTACAAACATTCTCAGCTATGATTATAAAGCTAGAATCTTATCAGTGTTTGTACATGTGTTGCATGACATTTTGTATAAGATATGTTTTTACAATTGCCAGTTTTGATTGACTAACCTCTGCAGACATCTTCTTTTCATTTCTACCGTAAAACAAAAACATGGCTATCTCAGGAACCAAGCATTCCCAGATCCTTCCATTTGTGAAAAATGATTAAAATAGTAAGGATTTCTGCTTAAGACTAAGGCTTTGGTTCACAGCATCTTAATTTTACTTATATTACCTACTGTAATTGAGTTATTTACTTAGTTGCTTGACATTTTAAAATGACACTTTTCACATTTGTGTCAGTTATAGGTGTAACCTCTCATTATCCACAGTCTATATGTGCTATTGCAGGGCCTGAGTCTGTCCTCTCTTAATACCCCACAGTGGAACCCACCAGACCAATAAACATGACAAGACTTTATTTATTATATATAAACTGTTACTTTAACCCTGCCTTTCACCATTATCACCCAGCACACAGTGCTTCAACTGCATTCTGGGAAATGACATGCAAATGAGCACACAGTGCCACCTTTTGCTTCAAAACCATATAACATGGTCCCCTTTAAGCTTTTGCTTGCTGCATTTCACAGCTTTCAGCACAGCCTGGGTTAAAATGCATAGCCAGTAAACCCACCCACAGACAGCCGTTTCGACCTTAATGGGTCTCATCAGTGTGGGGTTGGTTATACCGGCTTTGCAAAATGAAGCTTAGGATAGGTTTCACCACACTTAGTTAAGTTATGGTGGGTAAAAAAAGTGACAAAAATCCTCCACAGTAAAGCATATAGCATATGGAAATATTACTGTATGCTCATTTGCATGTCTTAGACAGGTCTGCAACCCCACCTTTCACCATTATCACCCAGCACACAGTGCTTCCACTGCAGCAAGCTTTTGTGGGAAATGACATGCAAATGAGCACACAGCCTGGGTCCCCCCTGGTCCCCCAGTTGTCCCCTACCTCCTGCTGCAGCTGCGACTGGTAGCGGAGGCTAGGGGGGAGCGTGGGGAGAGGTGCAGGAGTCAGAGGGCGGTTAGGACAGGCGACCGGGTTGCCGGAGGTCCGCGGCAGCCCGATCACATAAGGCGCCTCTATCTTGAAATGCATATGCATGCGCAGTACGTTCCATGCATGCGCAATGGCCCCATAGTTGTGGTGGCCATCTTGGTTCACACCCGCGCATGCACAGTGTCTCTATATAGTCTGGGGGCCATTACAGACTCGCACATGCGCAGCACAACAGCGCGAGCGGTGGCCATTACAAGAAAGGGCTCCGTGGGAACTACAGCCCTCAGAAAGCACTGGGCCCGCTAACCACGAGGTGCTGCACAGCCAATAGGGCTGCCTGGATTCCCTGCTGAGGACGATTGATACATTTGACCAGCTGCAAGCCACGCCAGTTGGAGCTGGGACAAGGATAGGGTAGATTGTGTGTGCAGGGCATCTGTAACCCCTGCACTAGGCCAGAGACCCCCTTAGGCCCCAGCTAGGTCCCGACTCCCCTCAGCTTGTGTTTGCTGCAGGGACAGGCCCATTAGATAGGGATTCTGCCCCTGTAGTACCAGTGTTAGGGACACAGCCAGGACGCGGCTGCGATCTGACCCTTGGTGGTCTGGGACCGGATCACCCTAACGAGAGAGACTTTCTTCATGGTGGAACCATCCCCACGGGATACCACCCCATGTAGAGGCGGAGGCGGCGCCGACATCGCTGGATCAGTGGATCCACATTATCTTCGAGACACACTGATCTTTTCTTTGGGTGATGTTACAATAGATAAAGCAAGATGCTGTGTGCCACAGCATCCCCTTCCCCTCCATGCTGATGTTAAATGTACAGCCCCCTCCCCCCACCCCTGGTTCTCACATTTCTGGCTGTTTTATTACCTTTAAGTGTCTTCAAACATCCCTTTCTGACCCCACCTTATCTGTATCTGTTTTTTTTTAAGTCATAGACTTTTTATTTAAGTCATAGGGCCTCATGCAGTAAGCGACGATTATGTGAAATCGGCAAGCTTATCGATTAGTCATGTTATTGGCGTTTTTCCCTCTCCGTATGCAGTAAGTGCCGAATACATTCAAAATCAAGCCGAAAACAAATCCGCCCACTCTCACGATGATGAGCCGATCACACACAGGTGTATCGGCGTGCGTGGCGGGGTGCTGTTAGGTTGCACAATCACAAATCTTGCTGAATCAGGCGAAACAAGCATGTATTTGATTGCGCGCCATATTTAAAGGCAACGTGTACTACTAATCATTCTCTGTGTTGTTGGGAGTGAGAGAGAGAGAGACGCACAGAGCTGGACGATTGAAGATTTGCATATTGACTGAGAGACTTGTTGTGTATTGGGAGAGCTTTGTCCTTTGTTGTTTTGTTTACATCTTTGTCTTGTTTTATATGTGGAAGTGCTTCGTGTGATTGCCTGTACATTTCTTGTCTGTTTTTTGTGAGTGCTGGAAGTATGCCCGCAAAGCGTGGGAAGAGTGATGCTGGTGGGAGTGGGACTGCTACTCGTGCGAGTACGCGTCGGAGTGAACGTTCTGTTCAGGGGAGTGATGTTGCTGGTGCACCGAGTGGTGTTGCTGGGAGTGGGAGTGCTGGTGCTGCGAGTGGTGTTGCTGGGAGTGGGAGTGCTGTTGTTGGGAGTGGGAGTGCTGGTGCTGCGAGTGGTGTTGCTGGGAGTGGGAGTGCTGTTGTTGGGAGTGGGAGTGCTGTTGTTGGGAGTGGGAGTGCTGTTGCTGTGAGTGGGAGTGCTGGTGCTGGGAGTGCTGGTGCTAGGAGTGGGAGTGCTGGTGCTAGGAGTGGGAGTGCTGGTGCTGGGAGTGCTGCTGGTGGCGCAGTTGCTGATGGGGTGTCTGGTGGTGGCGTGCTTGCTGGTGGCCAGCTTTTGGAGGCTCTTCCATTGGAAGAAGGAGAGTCCAGTCAGCACCATCCAAGCTCTGACCCTAAACCTGCTCGGAAGAAACGTGTGGAGAAGCCACGTAATCCTCGCTTCAATGACCAGGAAAATAGGGCTCTTGTCACTGGCATTCTGGAGCACTATGACAGTCTCTATGGACATTTAGTAGGTAAGTGTACCTTTACATTTATTATTCAAATACATGTGATCCTAGGTCATCTGAGTTTTGTTCATATGCAAATATGGGTACACAATATCTTTCTATGTTCATTAGTGTGGAAACACAGCTTTTTATCATGCCTTACAAGGACAAATAAACACAGGCGGTCAATTTGCCACAACTGCATACAATATGAATGCAAGCTTGCTTACATGTATAGGTTTAGTAGTGAATGCTCATGTGCTTCATATATTACACATAAAACAGCATGTTTGCTATCTCTTGGAACAGCTAGCAGTGTAGGAAACTGGTGCTTATATTATTATTAATTTACCTCATATCTTTTATATGTTTTTCAAGGGCGGACAAGTGCAGCAAGCAAAAAAGAAATGTGGGACACAATAGTCATTGGTGTCAATGCCTGTGGGAATAGTGTCAGGGACAAGTATCATTGTCGGAAAAGATTTGATGATATTAGGTCCAAATTGAAAAAGAAAATACAAGACCAACGCGTGCATGCTACTGGCACTGGAGGTGGGCCCACACCACAACGTCTCATATTGACTCCATTGGAGGAGCTGCTTCGGCCAAAATTACTTACCGTCGTCGTGGAAGGCTTGGCTGGTGACCGTGACATTGGAATTTATCCGTCACAATTTCCAGCAGGTGATAAATATTACTGTACTAGGCGTGTCGTTGCTTACACTTATTTTGCATATTTACACTGCTTTTTATACTGTCTTCACAATATAAGCATATCTGCATCTATATATGTATATGTCTGATTCTGTATATATATATATCTCAAAATAGACATATATGTAGTAGTCCTACTAAAAGCAGTAACTAATATAGCACGTGCCATTGCGTGCTCATTTACATGTGAATTCCCAAAATGCATAGCTGCAGTGGAAGCAATTGATGGTGGGCGAAGATGGGGAACAACAGGGTAGTACACATGTGTAACACATGTTAATCAGAAATTATTACTAGCTACAGGTACAGAACAGAAATATGTAGAATATTATTGTGTATTTTATTTATTTTACTCCGACAAACATGACATTACTGCCTATTTTAAGCATGCATCAAATATATTGCATGCAACGGCCTACAAACATCACTTGCACTAACACATCTATAGTTGTTTATGAAAAGGTCCATTTTTGCTTTAACTCATATACAGACAGCATAATGAGGCACACGTATCATATTTTATGTCATTGTTTTCATAACTTAAAAACTGCACACGACTATTTAGCTCATCTACCATTGTGTTAAAGCAGCTGCAATTAATATCTCATCACAGCATACACTTCAACAGAGGGGGTGGGGTTCAGCACACACACTAATTGCAGCCTCATTTTAGGGTCAACTTAGTTCACACCATTTTCACCTGTTTCAAGTAATTGAAAGGTGTGGCTGATCAGGCTTTTTGGGGAAGGGAATACCGTTATTACAACCTGACTAGCACAACTGAAGTTAATCACACTCATTTGAAAGCTTCACTTTAGCTACTAAATGCCCCAACAACTCATTACTTATCAAAGCGTACGTCACACATTAGTTCACTCATATCTATAGTTGAACTACTATCAAAGACACATTATCACACACTGCATGTGTTGTCTTGTTGAGTCACAGCCACATTCAGGTGTGCCACATCTTCGATTAATGTACCACACATATCCTCTACCAAAAACAACACTTTTTGCAATATGACCACCTTCATGATAACCATTGTGAATGGTCATCTCATGATAGTTATGTACATTATGATACTGATATCACTACACAACATATGATTTTAAGGTACAAATTTAATCTATTTATCCTCACGCATTACTGCAGAAACATAGTATGTTGTATGTTAGGGAACTCAAAACTTCTAAGTACACAGGCATGTACAGTGTTATTACAACTATTTATGTTCACTTTCACACACATTTTCGGTTAAGCAACTGATGTTGTTAGTTAATCATAAATACAGAACATACAATAAGTGTTTGTTCAATATTTACACATGTAAATGTCAAACTTATGTTATTGTTATATATAGTTGCCCCTGGAGGACATGTGTCACCTGAGATGGAACAAGTGTCTTCACCTGGGTCAGCCAGCTCAACACAACTACAAGGTGAGTGTATCAGTTGGTGGCCATATAATATGTGCTCTTCTATATGTTATGTTGTCATGTTCATTATTTGTTTTGCACATCTTCTTTAAATAGGATTACTTAGTGTCAGTGAAAATTAAGTGTAAGGCAACATGTATTGTGTTAGTGATGTGAACTATCATGTAGGACTTCTGAGTTTAGAGCAACTTTTCATTCATTCATATTTCATACTGAGTCCAAACATTATTCGTAAGTCAAGGTAGTTTTTAATGTGAGGTTATAAAACGTATGCTAACATGTTAGGTGTTACTTAGGACACAGTACAATTACATAGTAACACAGCATACATTAACATGCCATTTAATAATGTGTACATTTCTTTTTAGAACATCATGGTGATGAGGATGATGAGGATGATGAGGATGACGCCGCAGAAGAGACTGAAATACAATCAAGTGACCATGAAGAGGTGCCAATAGAAACTGTTGTACCGCCAAATCGTCCATCAACTTCCACATACGATGCAATTGTAGCTTCAGAGGGAAAAATAGTGGACGCAGAAAATCGTCGCCATTCAGACATGATGACAGTGCTGGAAAGGATGATTGGACTGCAGGAAGAAACAGTATCACAATTGGCACATCTCCACAGAGTCTTCATTGAAGTGCCTAAACAGTTGCAAAAAATCAACACCTCATTCGAAGCATTAGTTGTTCAGCAAACCCAAGCTAATTACTGGAGAATGACTAATGTACCCCAATTCAACACCTCACAGGCTGGATCATTACATGCTGGCCACTTCTCACCACATTCATCTGATCTTCAGTCACCAGGTCCCAATGTTACCGGTCAAGTAGCACACATTGGTGTGCAGGTTCCTGACGACATCCTACCGCTGCCATCTGTACTACATCACCAGCTGACACCTACAAAGGAGGCCACAAAAACACAACAGCACAAGCAGTTAGTACTGACCAGGAAAGATGAAACGGACCAACCATGTGTTGTGCACGGTGTACCAACTTGCTCACATGTGTCACTGCCCACAAGCCCTGTTGGTGAACAGTCACTGCCCAAAAGCCCTGTAGGTGAGTCACTGCCCACAAGCCCTGTAGGTGAGTCACTGCCCAAAAGCCCTGTAGGTGAGTCACTGCCCACAAGCCCTGTAGGTGAGTCACTGCCCATAAGCCCTGCCCGTGAAGTGCCAGAGGCCACTCAAAGTGGCTTTGTTGTGGCGAAAGTTGGTGGCAAACGAAAAAAAAAAATGCAAGAGACAACAAGCAGGCCTGTTACTCGCTCACAAAAGGAACAAAAAAAATAAATGTTATAATTCACTCAATATGTCTCTGCCCTTGTTTTGTTGACTTCACATTATCTAATTAATATTGTATGTATGCTGAAGACTGTGTTGTTTCCAAACTTTCAACTATGTTCTTGTACACGTGAAGTTTTGGAAATGTTAACACTCAATTAATGAATAGTGTTATAAATATTTATGTATTCATCGTCTGTTCAGTAATGGTCCACCTGGAACCAGTTGCAAAGTTTAGAGAAGCTGCCATTGACTTTGCAGCAAAACATTGCATTTGGGTGTGTTAATTGATGTAAGAATTGCATATGCATATTAGTCACATGCAATTATAAAAACACCTAAGTAACTGCAAACATCTTTCTTGTACGTGTACAGCAGGATTATGTGTAAATTATTACTTACCTTTGCCTTGCTTGTTTCAATAACTTCTCAGAATGTATAATAATATATATACACACACACACACACTGAGTGTGTGTGTGTGTGTGTGTGTGTGTGTGTGTGTGTGTGTGTGTGTGTGTGTGTGTGTGTGTGTGTGTGTGTGTGTGTGTGTGTGTGTGTGTGTGTATATATATATATATATATATAGTACTATATAAACTGGTATACATGTATTTTACAAACTAATACACTTCATGCTTCCTTGTGAAAGCACACTATTTTAATAATACAGGCATAATGTTTGAGAAATATCCTAAGTATGAGACTCTAACAGTATTGTGCTTAAACAAATGTTTATTACTTCATTCAATCATGTTTCTCACCATTTAAATAGGTTTCATACAAGGTATACTTACTGCCATCAATGTTGTGTGTACTCCTGCAATATTAAAAAAAATAAAATATAATATATAAATATATATATATTTTTATAAGAGAGATATATTTAGATATATATATATACACACGTATTTAAACTCATGCAGACAGGGAGTTAACCAGACTTTCACATACACACAGAAATGTAAGCGGGGAAAAAACATTTCTTTTTGCAGGTGTGTGTTTATACTGATATGCCTGGCTAAGAACTATTTTCACACAGTGTTCTTTGTTAGTTTTCAAAAAAACACTATGTGAAGGAATTCAAAGTGTAGGGATGTTTTTCACAAACGAGATAAAAGAAGGAGAAATGTTTCTCCCACAGTCCCATATCACGAACCACAAATGTTAACCCAATTAGAAAAACAAATCCAATTGGCGTTTGAAATAAGGAGTCAAAGTAGTTAGTTTTGTTGACCTTGACAAGGAAAAACAGGAGTTTGTTAGCCATTCAGCACATTCATTTTGATGAGCAAATAACACAGACCTGCACACAGCTTTTGTGCTACTCAGACATGGCTGATGAATTCGTTAACAATATTAATCCCCTTTTAGGGTATAAGTACATGATCTGTGAAGCCATCTTGAACAGTCGCGGACAGAAAGCAAGCACACGCCAAATCGATGATTTCATTCGAGCAAAATATCCTTATTACCAAGACCGTAAGCATGCACGGAATTTTAATTCCTCAATAAGATTCACTTTATCAAGTAATGACTTTTTTGAACGTGACCAGGATAAGCTACAACACACCTATGGTTTCTGGAAAATTGCCCCGGAAAAACAATTTCTCCTGAAAGACGGCACTTATATTGTCGTGAAAGGCATATTTATTCCTAATGGCAATAGCAATGTATCCGCTACTACTGATCCGTTTGAATCGATACGTGCTGCAATATCTGCAGCCTCCATTCCTGAAACCCACATTGTACAAGAACAAAAGTACTATGATTATGTACCAAGCCTTTCAGCTGAAAATGCATTGGAATGGGAACCCGAAGAAATGAACCTACCTCCCGACCAATTATTTGAAGAAAGCAGTGGCGATTCCTATGAGCGCTTCCTGGAGGAGATATGTGTCATACTGGATTCAGCGGTTGGGTCAAGCGTGGATGAAAATGCCTTGCATTTCTGGAGCGACCAGTTGCAGCCAGGCGAAGAGTTAATTCTAGAAGAATGGTAAATATAACAATCGTTATGCGTTGACTCTGCGTTTAAATTTTTTTTTTTTTTGTAACCACCATTTTCACTTTCAATGCGTGGATACAGCGTAACATTGCAGACTGCATAACATGTAGCGATCACAAACAAATTGTTTCCTAATACAATATAGTAGAACCTGAAAGAGTAGTACACATTGCTGACGGAATAAATATACGTACTTTCCTATCCCTTTAAACATATTAGCAACATTTATCCATAACTCTAACACATACCTGTTTTGTTATCATGCAACATCTACAACATTGAAAACCGGGTCCACCACGTATGACGTGGGACCCTTGTCATGGCCCAAGGCGTCCTTAAAAAGGATTACGGATGTAAGTCCCGCCCCCAAGCGACGTGCGCGCCTCAAAGCCTATTGGCTGTCATGTTTTGTTATAGTAACGGTAACTGCAGTGTGTGATGCGTGCGGCTCAGTGTTTGTAGGCGTACCCTGGGCGTTAGCCGAATGTTAATTGAGTGGGAGGAGTGTTAGCGTGCGTTTCACGCTGGCTTAACATGACGTCACACGTATTGCATTTGCGCATTGTGTTATCGGCCGTGCTTTCTGTTCAAACACGTCTGTTTAAAAAGAATACAGATGTACTCGTTTAGAACGAATGTAGTTTCGTCTTCATTGTATTTGAAATAAAGATGTTATGTTTACTGGTATTTTCAACATGTATTGAACGCACAACGTACGCTTTGTTTTGCGCATGCGCTAACAGTTAGTGGAGCCAAGCGTGAAGTGCGTGCGCACACTAAGATGTGCGCGCACATCTTTCAGTATACAGGCAACGTTCACTTCATATACATAGTTATGCCTGCTACAAATTTAAAGAAACATTACATACTGATGAACACTTTTACTTCTAACATATAAGTGACTGACGTGTGTATCTACACAATCATATAGAGCTGCGTAACGCGTTGTCACGGATACATATCTAGTAAGGTGCCATCTTTGACCATCATGTGTTTGCTGTATTTCAGAGATGTCGGGGAAGATACAATCGGATGAATGTATGATTTCAGAAGAGTCTACCTTTATATGAGATGATTGTGAGGAGGAGCCACCGACTACTATACTACATATGGAACTAATTTTATATTGCTTGCAGCGCTTATTAACAAACAATTAAAAAAGTGATACCCTTATGCCTATATTGCATAAGCACTTAATTAACATAATGATGTTGCAAAATAGTGCCTCTTGAATTTTTCCTGAGTGTTCTTTAATGACTACTAACATTTTATGACATGGTGTGTTTTTTATATAACAACCATTCCCACTCTGCTAACACATTTGTGTATTCTATGGTGTAATGGAACGTATGACTGTCGAAACTATGTAACAATAATAATAATATGAGCATGTTCATGTATAGGGCTGCTAGTTGTACGCAGCGATTTACAGACACATGTTTCAGCCTGAGGTCCCTGGCCCGTGGAACGTACAAATGTTTTTTTGCCACATGAGGCACAGGGAGATAAAGTGACTTGGCCAAGGTCACAAGGAGCCCACACCGGGAATTGAACCAGACTCCCCTGCTTCAAACTATCAGTGCCAGTGTGTGTCTTTACTCACTGAGCCACTCCTTCTCCCAATGTAAAGGACACTTACAACCAAGTAGCCATTTATTTTTTAAATCTCTTGTTACATGGGTATGTAGATAAAATGGTTTGGGACTGTAGCAAATAATGTTACTGGCCAGATGTTATGGTCCCCTCCAATGCATGATGTTCTGAATATGACATCACCATCATGTTATGAAGTACGTTTCTGTGTATATTTCATTAACCTAACTAACTATAGTTTACGGTGTTTATTAATCGTTTAAAAATACATAGTACAGTCAATATGATGATATAAGCTACCATAATAAAGCTGGTGTTATCTTTTGTCGGTGTTATACATGGATCCTACACCAATTGATAGAGACACAAACAGTTGTCTTAAAAAGTGTGTCTATGCTAGTGATGAATGTGCTCCCGTAAGTAAACAAATAAGTATAGTTATCCCCTTTTCTCCAAACACCTCTATATTACATTAATGGAAATTATAAGGAAACATACATAAAATGTGATGAAATGTGAGTAATCAATTTCTAATACAATGCACATGAAACCTCAAGAGTAGCTAAATGCATATACAGTACATGATACAGAAAGTACATATATGTAACATTTGTGTTTAAACCAATATGTTGGGTTTTTATTTCCAATAATTATAGGAAGATTGAGGTAGCCACATCTTATGAGAGATGTCAGCAAATATACATACCATGATCAGTCATACTGCAAATATACCTATAATGCAAAGGAAAAATATATAAATTGCAAACATTGACATGCCATCTTCAGTACCGTAAAGAACACATCAAAGTGTGTATTTGGTGTTACATGTGCAACACCATGTATATTTAATGACATTCAAAATGTAAATCAGCCTGGTGTACACATCATCTGGATGTACATGTTACACTGCACCAATAACATAGTATGTAAGCATACTAGAAGCATGAATGATTATGGGCATAATATGTGTTTTGTCTTAGCATAAGGAATAACACAATGCTAAAATATTATTGCTTTGTTACCCCACTTGTATTGACATACACACAACTAAAGTACAATTGAAGAGGGATTCTATAACCTGTGCAACAATAACATACCGGTGCCACATCCCTTTGTGCACACAGCAGAGAAAAGAAAGGTGTGCAACCCATATTCATCTGTGTCCTACCAGAAGGGTATATAAAAAAACATTCTTGTTAAGATAACATAATGTAACTATAAAAGTATAACTTGGAACATATCTGTTTGTACTTACAAGAAAAAAATGAATTGATGAGATTCTGTGTCGTGTCTGGCCACCACTGGCTGTTTGTTCATTTTCAGCAGCTACATGGGTGGGATGCTCGTCTACCAAAGCCTCAGCTAGGTCTGACTGTACATTGTGCCTGAGTGCAACATTGTGCAAAATGCAACAGGCAAGGATAATATCAGACACTTTTTGAGGCTTGTATAGAAGAGCCCCACCAGTTCTGTCCAGACACCTAAACCTGGTCTTGAGTAGGCCAAATGTCCTCTCTATAACAGATCTTGTAGATATATGGGCTGCATTGTACCTCTCCTCTGCTTCAGTTTGAGGGTTTAGCACCGGAGTCAAGAGCCACGGCCTAATTCCGTATCCTGAGTCACCTATAATGAATGGAGCACACATAAGCTGACATTAGTGATGAAATTGTACAATGCCAACATTCCTAAATACAAATGTGTTTTGTGTTAGAACATCTAAATGTGTACTCACCCAGCAGCCAACCAGGTTCAAAATGTCCCTCTTCGAACGCATGGAAGACTGAAGAGCTCCTCAGGATAGAGGAATCGTGACTGGAACCAGGGAACTTGGGTACCACATGCATTATCCTCATCGTGGCATCACATACCACCTGTACATTGAGTGAATGGTAGTGCTTACGATTGCGGTACACATGCTCACTCTGACTAGGTGCAATCAAAGCAACATGTGTGCAATCGATTGCACCCAGCACAGATGGTATCCCTGCTATATTATAAAAGCCAGTCCTGACTTCCAGCCACTCTGTTGCCTCTGTAGGAAAATGAATATAATTCCTAGCGCGTCTATTGAGTGCATAGAGAAACTGGGACAAGGCCCGCGAGAATGTAGATTGCGAGACCCCGCCCACTATGCCCACAGTTGTCTGGTATGACGCGGAAGCAAGATAATGTAATGAGCACAGCATTTTAACAAGCCCAGGGACTGCACGACCTCTGGCTGTGAAAAAATCTAAATCCCCCCTTATCTCCTCATAAAGAGATAAGATTGCTGCTGAACTCAAACGATAGCGACTTACAATCTCCTCCTCACTCATCCCATCTAACAGGGTTCTCTCCCTGTACAGACGCGGACGAGGCACAAGTTGTCTCCTCTGTCTTCTCCTCTGATCTCCTGTCCCTCTACCTGTCCCTCGGCCTGTCCCTCTCCCTGTCCCTGTCGTATCCGCGTCACTGTCACTGTCCCTCGGTGTGTCCCTACCTTGCCCTATATCATTCTCTTGATCAGCAAGCATGTCATAGAAAAGAATGTTCCTGCGTCTCCTAAACATTCGCAACATTTTGAAATGAGTAGCTGTGAATGAGCAGGTAATGTGCGTCCTTTAAATAGGTATGTGAAGATGTCAGGTGACATAGTAAAATGCAAGGTGTTACATTAACATAATAAAGTACTTCTGTGGCAAGCTGTGTGCACTTGTTGTTCTAAGTATTTGTTGTGTGTATTCTGCAGGGAATGATGATATTTGGCAATGATGTGACGTGAAGCTTTGTACAAAGATTGCTTGCAAATAAATAGTTGCATGTGCAATGCATGTAACACTTGTGAACGCAAGAGTCAGTCATGTAATGAGACAAAAAGGCTGAGATTGACGTGGGAAAAGTTTTGTGTAACATGTGTAATTAGCCATGTTATTGTGACATGTTGCCAACAATGAATAGTCGTGTGCATATGCATGCATTTCTGTAAGGAGGATAGTTGCTATAGAATGAGTTTACAAGGTGTCCCAATGATGAATTACTGTACATGTGTGTATAAGTTAGGTTGAAGTGCTTGTAATGCAACGGTTACAATGTAAACATGCAATGTGATTGAGCGTCCAATAAGTGACGTCATGAAAATAGGGAGGACCCAAACGTAGATGTAAACATGAGAATTTAGATGTACATGAAGGTTTAAAGATGCGTGACACATTACAAGCATTGTGTAATGTAAAGGAACATGAATATACGGTGTATGTGTGACATGTGTGACATGTGTGACATCATGTAAATAATTGTCGCTGAGTTGAGTAAAATGTGTGATATGATGTGAGGTTCTCCTTTAAGAGTGTAGTATAGTATTTTCCCTTGCCACATCATCACATGATGAGTAATGTGACCCGCAAATGCTGAAAACATGTAAAAGTCGAATGTTATGCAAATAAGACACATCAGCTGTGACACAATGCAGGGAATGCCCCCACACTGTAATGCAAATCCCCCTTGTATTGTGAGCAATGAAACGTAAACAGTACTATACTGTTATACGTCCCCGCTCCATTGACTTCCATTGATGTACAGAAGATTTTTTTTTTCTAAGTGCCGTTCCGGCAGCCTTAGCGATCGTTCTCCCGTCCAAAATGCCAACTTTAGTTGGCGGGAGAAATCGGCCATAACATCTCAATTTCGTAGTGCCGATCAGCCCCGATAAGCTGTTTTTTTTTGTTGAATCCAGCCGATTTAAAAAAGTGGCGATCAGTGTCGAAAACAGGCTTATCGGCAGGCGACTGGCCATAACCAAATTATCGGCTCCGAAACCTGGCGATATGAAGCACTTATCGGCGCTTACTGAATCTCAAACCCAATTTTGGCTATAAAATGGCCATATTTCCCTTATCAACGCTTACTGCATGAGGCCCATAGACTCCTTTGTAAATCAGCATTGCCGACCTGAGGAAGAGAGGAAAACTCTTGAAAGTTTGTCCTATGATATTGTTAGTCCAAATAAAAAAGCATCACCTAATACTGAAGTACTCATTTATATATTTATTTATTCTCTCTCTCTCTCTTTCTCTCTCAATGGTGATGCTGTGTTAATTACCTTTATATAGTCCCACTGTCAAATGTAGCAGTCCAATAGGCCAATATTAATTCCGGCACAGCGTTGGAGCTCTTATTTTAAGATGGTGGGTATTTGTATCACAGGACTGATTTGGGTACGATTTGTGAGGTGCGTGTATTCTACGCTGAGGATACTCAATGTTGGGCCTCCCGGCTGTCTGTTAGCCTCCTCTTTCACCTTTGTGAGTGTCAGGCTGTCTCTCTTAAGCCCCTCTCACTGTCACCTGGCTATCTCTCTGTGTGCCCCTCAAACGGTCACTACCTATATCTGTCTCTGCCTCAGACTGACAGTTGGTCTCCAGATGCTCTACGGTTTTCTTCTTATCCAATCACATATCTCCTGTCATGTTTTTCTAGAAAGATCAGGGTCAGCGTCTCTTAGTCCTTATTGCACCATGTTATAGGTGGAGCAGATTAACGCTGTATTGTCCCCAGTATATATATATATATATATATATATATATATATATATATATATATATTTGCAGCAGGGACTACATAGGTTTTAGGTTTATGGCCCAACTTTTAATTTCCATAGTGTGGTCAATTAGCAGTAGCTTTTTTCCTGATTACATTTTTTATTGACTTTCACACATTAATGAACCACTTGTACTGTATGTTATTTGTACTTTTATGTCAGTATTAACATGGAGGTGTCTTCTATTCACAGGAGGTGAAGCCGTGTGTATGGCAAGTAACGGTGTGGAGTGTACGGTAACTAAGAGATCATGGAATATGTACTTGGGGAGTGAATGGAACCACAGTGAAGATAAGGCCATGTTTGCCTTTGCTGACAGGCCAAACAGGTGGGTTTGTGAACTGTCAGCTGCAGTAAAACAGCACAGAGGGGTGATGGATAGTGAAAATAGGGTGTAAGAAGACGTGATAAAGGGTGCTAAATCGGTTCCACAGATCACAAAAAGAATTGTGTGAATAATGTAGCAATACCATTTGCTTCCTTGGACAAATCTAATCATTAAAATCTACTCATCAATCATCATAACTTGTTCTTTTTTCTTTAATTCACAGGCGCTCTTTCAAAGAACCAGGGGAGTGCAGTTTGATTCTGGCAGGTTTTGCTCAACAAACAATAATAACAATAATCACACAAACGTGGATTGCGGAGTAAAGTCAATTCCCTACTACACTTTAATGAACAATGCTTCCGAACTACGTCCGATAAAAAAGGCTTCAGTTATTCATATTTATGGGTAGATTTCCCTGTGATAGGGAGGACTGGGGCTGGAAAGGGTAAAGAATCACACAATTAAGTGAAAGAAAAAGATATAAACAAATTTGTTAATTTTCTTTCTTTAGAGTAATAAGAAATACATTGACTATATCCTTCACAAAGTGTCCATGAATCAGCACTCCTCGTGGGGACTGGTTATAGAAATGAAGCTAGCGCCTATCCGGCTCCAACTCTATTGAGAGTATACAGCAGCCAAGACCATATAATTGGCGCATATAATTACTTTATTACTGTGATACTACGCACAACTCAGCCCAAAATGATGAGTAAATACTCACAGAAAATGATGTGTTGCCATCCATTGATTGCTCTGGCAACTTATGAGTTTCTTCACTTGTAGGGTGTATCCGGTGTGCAGGTCCGAAAGAATAATGTAAACAGGAGAAAAGCAAAAATGCCGCTGCATCACACCACCAAAGGTAATGAAGGGTTATTCATATTTAACCCATTTAATGTGTCACTAAGGAACCTATTCAATATGCTGTGAAGCGGCTTCCCCAGTGCTGGAGAGCAGTTGTGCTCACCCAAATGAATATGTCATTTTTTTGTGACTTTTGCTGGAATGTTGCAATTTTCATCAAAATTTCACGGTGATTCTTACTGGAAAGAATGGCGAATAATTTCGCCCTTTTTAAAAAAAATGTGGCCAAATGTCACCATTGCACACCAATCTTTTGTTACTTTTGTTACAAACACATTGGTCATGTGACCCCACATATCAGTGTCATGTGACCCCCTTCACATTTTTATGGCAAGTTTGACATTTTTCCCAAAAATATTCATGAAAAAAATTCTACTTTTGCAGCATTTGTGAACTAAGCCACCAGGTTTCGAACCTTGTACTATGTTTTAGTGCAAGTGTTGAGTTTGTGGAATGGAAGGGCTGCCAGGTAATGACTGCAGGGAGTCTCAGTGGGTTCGGGGTGCATGGCAGAGGAAGGGGGCACAGCCAGCCTCTCGGGAACTCATGGTTTGACGTCCGAATTTGGCTGGCCGGGTCCCCTTCCTCAGCTGGGCTCGGAACTGCAGTCCCGACAATACCCACTGGTGCTAGCCCTGTGTGACGATCGAGAGGATTTGGCCTGGGATTAAAGGGGTTACCCCCCAATTGGCCACCCTCTACCCTCACCTTGGAAGCAAGGGGTTAACTGGACTGAGGTCCAGTAATGGGTTTTTGCCTTGCTTCAATATCCAAATGTGTATTCCCCTGTGTAAATGTATTGTGTTATCCTAGTGTTTGCACCCAGACATACACTAGGTTTGCTGCGGGAGGGAAAGGGTTAATGTTAAAACAGTGATTCTAGCCCTTTGTTTAAATTACCCTCAAAGATGCCTGCCTACTAAATGCAAATGGTCAGGAGAGCTACCAAATGGTTAGGAAACAGCCCTGATCAAAGGCCCAGCCACTCTACCTGTTTGCAGGAAGCTACACTGGCGACACATTTAATTGCACTGCGGCCAGATCCGCAAGCCGGGAGATTTCCCGGCTTGCTAGTGGCCGCCCCTCGGCGTGCCGCGCGTCATAGACGCGCGGTCACGCGTCTTCGGGAGCGTGCGCCCCCTGCACGCGCGTCCAGGGGCTCCCCGAGGGAGCCCTGGTGTCTCGCGATCGCGGGACAGCGGCAGGGGGTTCCGGGGGACCCGGCGGACCCGGCAGCGGTAGGGAGAGCGCCCCGATCGGAGGGCGCTCTTCCGCTGCTTCGGCGCGCGCCCGTCACACTCGGGCGCGCGCCAGGCTACTGCTGCGGCACAGAACGGGCAAATGCTCGAATAAACTGTGCCGCAGCAGTAGAGTGGGGTGTGAGTGTTATAACTCACACTTACAAACCATAGTATCCTGCCATGTGGTAGACTGGCCCAAATGCCTCTGATTTAGGAGTGGGGCTACAGAATGAGTGACCTTATTAAATATAAGAATATTATGAGATGTCCTTGGCTGAACGTGCTAAGAGTTACATAGGTGTATTCGTGGGACTTACCCGCAACTAACGAATATAGACACCTGAGGTTTAACAGATACTAAGAGCCAGATATTAATATCTCTCTTAATTTTAATATTACACAGTCTCATTGGGAGCGTCATGCGTGACGGAATGCATTAATATGTCTCGCGTGCCAGTAAGTATCACTCAACTGAAGTTATGAAGTTATTTAGATAGGGAAAAGCAGTTTTTAAACGTCGTGGGGTGGGATGAGTTTTACTCTGAGGAAAACTGTCAACTTCACCACTGATTTATGAGAGGGGCTGGGTTTAGGTTGTGTTCAAAGGGAAATAATTGTATTAGAACCAGGCTCAGCCTCTGGCTATTGTCCTCATGTCTTCATGCAAAGCCTTCATGCAAGGTCTTTCATGGCTTTTCGTGTCGTGGGATTATGAAGATTGCTGTATGAACTGCCAGTCTAGATTTGACTGTTTCATCATTTCCATCTTTATGTAAGTGTCCATATTTTGCCTATTATTTGTATATTTCGTGTGTTCACCTTTATCAAGGAATAAATTATATTTTATCATATCTAAGTCTCGTACCAGTTCAACCCAGTTATATATATTTTTTTTTGTGTATTATTAATAGCCTGTCACAAAGCTCCCGTCACACCCTGTACACCAGATCTGTGACAAATGTATTTTTGCCTATGTGTCCAAGGAAAGTACTTACGTTTCTAAAACATAAAAAACATATTTATGTTGCAAGATTGATCAACAGTTATGGAATGAGTAAGAGAATAATATACATCTATGTGGCTTCTAAAGAACAGTGAATGTACCGTAAAATGCATAGGAGTCTCATATTTACCAAAACAAAGATTATAACCTCCCAATGATTCTAAGTTAAGAACAATGCTAATATGATATGGAGGCATACTGTGGATCATTACCACTTTTTAACTTGTTTTTAAAAATGTAAGGATGGGCACGGAGGACAAATTCTCAATTTTTTGCTCATGTCGATGTAAAATCAGAAAGGGGTGCCATTTCTCTGCAGAAGAACTTTGACAAATTGGGAATGTGATCAGATACAT
The DNA here is from genome assembly GCF_040206685.1 of Ascaphus truei. Classification (NCBI taxonomy): domain Eukaryota; kingdom Metazoa; phylum Chordata; class Amphibia; order Anura; family Ascaphidae; genus Ascaphus; species Ascaphus truei. The sequence continues at coordinate 374,013,080 of NC_134486.1, read as the reverse complement.
AGCAAATAAGGATGCATGTAAGGTTTTTGCATTTTGGTAACAACAATATAATGCAATCTACTTATAAACTGAATGGGGAAAAATTAGGTTTATTATTGCTTGTAGACTTGAGGCATAGCAGCAGAGCTCAATGTGAGGCATTAGATAAAAGTCTAAATATATTATCATTCACAAAATGGGGTATAGAAGTGTGACAGAGCATTTCCACTGTCTAAAAGGCTTAAAAAAAAAAAGCCTGTCTTTATCTGATGAGTCCAGCAGAGAGGTAGTAATTTCAGCAGGAGTTAATTGACCAGTCTCCACCTGGCTCATCACGCATGCTTAAAAGCCTCCAGACTGCAAAAGATCTCTAGCACAGAGAGAGTCTGTGCTGCTAGAGAGATTTCAGGGGAAGAGAGACACACTCTGTTTTAGGCAGCATCGGTCCCTGAAACCCACCAGAGGGATCACCCCACAGACCCTGGACTGGCATGGAGAGCACCCTGCCTATGGCTACCTCTCTTAAAACTCGTGTCAAAGGTTGGTAAGAGGCCTAGGGCCTCATGCAGTAAGCGACGATTATGTGAAATCGGCAAGCTTATCGATTAGTCATGTTATTGGCGTTTTTCCCTCTCCGTATGCAGTAAGTGCCGAATACATTCAAAATCAAGCCGAAAACAAATCCGACCACTCTCACGATGATGAGCCGATCACACACAGGTGTATCGGCGTGCGTGGCGGGGTGCTGTTAGGTTGCACAATCACAAATCTTGCTGAATCAGGCGAAACAAGCATGTTTTTGATTGCGCGCCATATTTAAAGGCAACGTGTACTGCTAATCATTCTCTGTGTTGTTGGGAGTGAGAGAGAGAGAGACGCACAGAGCTGGACGATTGAAGATTTGCATATTGACTGAGAGACTTGTTGTGTATTGGGTGAGCTTTGTCCTTTGTTGTTTTGTTTACATCTTTGTCTTGTTTTATATGTGGAAGTGGTTCGTGTGATTGCCTGTACATTTCTTGTCTGTTTTTTGTGAGTGCTGGAAGTATGCCCGCAAAGCGTGGGAAGAGTGATGCTGGTGGGAGTGGGACTGCTACTCGTGCGAGTACGCGTCGGAGTGAACGTTCTGTTCAGGGGAGTGATGTTGCTGGTGCACCGAGTGGTGTTGCTGAGAGTGGGAGTGCTGTTGCTGGGAGTGGGAGTGCTGGTGCTGGGAGTGGGAGTGCTGTTGTTGGGAGTGGGAGTGCTGGTGCTGTGAGTGGTGTTGCTGGGAGTGGGAGTGCTGTTGTTGGGAGTGGGAGTGCTGTTGCTGTGAGTGGGAGTGCTGGTGCTGGGAGTGCTGGTGCTAGGAGTGGGAGTGCTGGTGCTGGGAGTGCTGCTGGTGGCGCAGTTGCTGATGGGGTGGATGGTGGTGGCGTGCTTGCTGGTGGCCAGCTTTTGGAGGCTCTTCCATTGGAAGAAGGAGAGTCCAGTCAGCACCAGCCAAGCTCTGACCCTAAACCTGCTCGGAAGAAACGTGTGGAGAAGCCACGTAATCCTCGCTTCAATGACCAGGAAAATACAGCTCTTGTCACTGGCATTCTGGAGCACTATGACAGTATCTATGGACATTTAGTAGGTAAGTGTACCTTTACATTTATTATTCAAATACATGTGATCCTAGGTCATCTGAGTTTTGTTCATATGCAAATATGGGTACACAATATCTTTCTATGTTCATTAGTGTGGAAACACAGCTTTTTATCATGCCTTACAAGGACAAATAAACACAGCCGGTCAATTTGCCAGAACTGCATACAATATGAATGCAACCTTGCTTACATGTATAGGTTTAGTAGTGAATGCTCATGTGCTTCACATATTACACATAAAACAGCATGTTTGCTATCTCTTGGAACAGCTAGCAGTGTAGGAAACTGGTGCTTATATTATTATTAATTCACCTCATATCTTTTATATGTTTTTCAAGGGCGGACAAGTGCAGCAAGCAAAAAAGAAATGTGGGACACAATAGTCATTGGTGTCAATGCCTGTGGGAATCGTGTCAGGGACAAGTATCATTGTCGGAAAAGATTTGATGATATTAGGTCCAAATTGAAAAAGAAAATACAAGACCAACGCGTGCATGCTACTGGCACTGGAGGTGGGCCCACACCACAACGTCTCATATTGACTCCATTGGAGGAGCTGCTTCGGCCAAAATTACTTACCGTCGTCGTGGAAGGCTTGGCTGGTGACCGTGACATTGGAATTTATCCGTCACAATTTCCAGCAGGTGATAAATATTACTGTACTAGGCGTGTCGTTGCTTACAGTTATTTTGCATATTTACACTGCTTTTTATACTGTCTTCACAATATAAGCATACCTGCATCTATATATGTATATGTCTGATTCTGTATATATATATATCTCAAAATAGACATATATGTAGTAGTCCTACTAAAAGCAGTAACTAATATAGCACGTGCCATTGCGTGCTCATTTACATGTGAATTCCCAAAATGCATAGCTGCAGTGGAAGCAATTGATGGTGGGCGAAGATGGGGAACAACAGGGTAGTACACATGTGTAACACATGTTAATCAGAAATTATTACTAGCTACAGGTACAGAACAGAAATATGTAGAATATTATTGTGTATTTTATTTATTTTACTCCGACAAACATGACATTACTGCCTATTTTAAGCATGCATCAAATATATTGCATGCAACGGCCTACAAACATCACTTGCACTAACACATCTATAGTTGTTTATGAAAAGGTCCATTTTTGCTTTAACTCATATACAGACAGCATAATGAGGCACACGTATCATATTTTATGTCATTGTTTTCATAACTTAAAAACTGCACACGACTATTTAGCTCATCTACCATTGTGTTAAAGCAGCTGCAATTAATATCTCATCACAGCATACACTTCAACAGAGGGGGTGGGGTTCAGCACACACACTAATTGCAGCCTCATTTTAGGGTCAACTTAGTTCACACCATTTTCACCTGTTTCAAGTAATTGAAAGGTGTGGCTGATCAGGCTTTTTGGGGAAGGGAATACCGTTATTACAACCTGACTAGCACAACTGAAGTTAATCACACTCATTTGAAAGCTTCACTTTAGCTACTAAATGCCCCAACAACTCATTACTTATCAAAGCGTACGTCACACATTAGTTCACTCATATCTATAGTTGAACTACTATCAAAGACACATTATCACACACTGCATGTGTTGTCTTGTTGAGTCACAGCCACATTCAGGTGTGCCACATCTTCGATTAATGTACCACACATATCCTCTACCAAAAACAACACTTTTTGCAATATGACCACCTTCATGATAACCATTGTGAATGGTCATCTCATGATAGTTATGTACATTATGATACTGATATCACTACACAACATATGATTTTAAGGTACAAATTTAATCTATTTATCCTCACGCATTACTGCAGAAACATAGTATGTTGTATGTTAGGGAACTCAAAACTTCTAAGTACACAGGCATGTACAGTGTTATTACAACTATTTATGTTCACTTTCACACACATTTTCGGTTAAGCAACTGATGTTGTTAGTTAATCATAAATACAGAACATACAATAAGTGTTTGTTCAATATTTACACATGTAAATGTCAAACTTATGTTATTGTTATATATAGTTGCCCCTGGAGGACATGTGTCACCTGAGATGGAACAAGTGTCTTCACCTGGGTCAGCCAGCTCAACACAACTACAAGGTGAGTGTATCAGTTGGTGGCCATATAATATGTGCTCTTCTATATGTTATGTTGTCATGTTCATTATTTGTTTTGCACATCTTCTTTAAATAGGATTACTTAGTGTCAGTGAAAATTAAGTGTAAGGCAACATGTATTGTGTTAGTGATGTGAACTATCATGTAGGACTTCTGAGTTTAGAGCAACTTTTCATTCATTCATATTTCATACTGAGTCCAAACATTATTCGTAAGTCAAGGTAGTTTTTAATGTGAGGTTATAAAACGTATGCTAACATGTTAGGTGTTACTTAGGACACAGTACAATTACATAGTAACACAGCATACATTAACATGCCATTTAATAATGTGTACATTTCTTTTTAGAACATCATGGTGATGAGGATGATGAGGATGACGCCGCAGAAGAGACTGAAATACAATCAAGTGACCATGAAGAGGTGCCAATAGAAACTGTTGTACCGCCAAATCGTCCATCAACTTCCACATACGATGCAATTGTAGCTTCAGAGGGAAAAATAGTGGACGCAGAAAATCATCGCCATTCAGACATGATGACAGTGCTGGAAAGGATGATTGGACTGCAGGAAGAAACAGTATCACAATTGGCACATCTCCACAGAGTCTTCATTGAAGTGCCTAAACAGTTGCAAAAAATCAACACCTCATTCGAAGCATTAGTTGTTCAGCAAACCCAAGCTAATTACTGGAGAATGACTAATGTACCCCAATTCAACACCTCACAGGCTGGATCATTACATGCTGGCCACTTCTCACCACATTCATCTGATCTTCAGTCACCAGGTCCCAATGTTACCGGTCAAGTAGCACACATTGGTGTGCAGGTTCCTGACGACATCCTACCGCTGCCATCTGTACTACATCACCAGCTGACACCTACAAAGGAGGCCACAAAAACACAACAGCACAAGCAGTTAGTACTGACCAGGAAAGATGAAACGGACCAACCATGTGTTGTGCACGGTGTACCAACTTGCTCACATGTGTCACTGCCCACAAGCCCTGTTGGTGAACAGTCACTGCCCAAAAGCCCTGTAGGTGAGTCACTGCCCACAAGCCCTGTAGGTGAGTCACTGCCCACAAGCCCTGTAGGTGAGTCACTGCCCAAAAGCCCTGTAGGTGAGTCACTGCCCACAAGCCCTGTAGGTGAGTCACTGCCCATAAGCCCTGCCCGTGAAGTGCCAGAGGCCACTCAAAGTGGCTCTGTTGTTGCGAAAGTTGGTGGCAAACGAAAAAAAAAAATGCAAGAGACAACAAGCAGGCCTGTTACTCGCTCACAAAAGGAACAAAAAAAATAAATGTTATAATTCACTCAATATGTCTCTGCCCTTGTTTTGTTGACTTCACATTATCTAATTAATATTGTATGTATGCTGAAGACTGTGTTGTTTCCAAACTTTCAACTATGTTCTTGTACACGTGAAGTTTTGGAAATGTTAACACTCAATTAATGAATAGTGTTATAAATATTTATGTATTAATCGTCTGTTCAGTAATGGTCCACCTGGAACCAGTTGCAAAGTTTAGAGAAGCTGCCATTGACTTTGCAGCAAAACATTGCATTTGGGTGTGTTAATTGATGTAAGAATTGCATATGCATATTAGTCACATGCAATTATAAAAACACCTAAGTAACTGCAAACATCTTTCTTGTACGTGTACAGCAGGATTATGTGTAAATTATTACTTACCTTTGCCTTGCTTGGGCATTCTAATTTTGTCCTTTAATCATTTGTGTGTTCTTGTTTCAATAACATCTCAGAATGTATAATAATATATACACACACACACACACACACACACACACACACACACACACACACACACACACACACACTGAGTGTGTGTGTGTGTGTGTGTGTGTGTGTGTGTGTGTGTGTGTGTGTGTGTATATGTATATATATATATATATATACACACACACACTGAGTGTGTGTGTGTGTGTGTGTGTGTGTGTGTGTGTGTGTGTGTGTGTGTGTGTGTGTGTGTGTGTGTGTGTGTGTGTGTGTGTGTGTATATATATATATATATAGTACTATATAAACTGGTATACATGTATTTTACAAACTAATACACTTCATGCTTCCTTGTGAAAGCACACTATTTTAATAATACAGGCATAATGTTTGAGAAATATCCTAAGTATGAGACTCTAACAGTATTGTGCTTAAACAAATGTTTATTACTTCATTCAATCATGTTTCTCACCATTTAAATAGGTTTCATACAAGGTATACTTACTGCCATCAATGTTGTGTGTACTCCTGCAATATTAAAAAAAATAAAATATAATATATAAATATATATATATTTTTATAAGAGAGATATATTTAGATATATATATATACACACGTATTTAAACTCATGCAGACAGGGAGTTAACCAGACTTTCACATACACACAGAAATGTAAGCGGGGAAAAAACATTTCTTTTTGCAGGTGTGTGTTTTTACTGATATGCCTGGCTAAGAACTATTTTCACACAGTGGTCTTTGTTAGTTTTCAAAAAAACACTATGTGAACGAATTCAAAGTCTAGGGATGTTTTTCAGAAACGAGATAAAAGAAGGAGAAATGTTTCTCCCACAGTCCCATATCACTAACCACAACTGTTAACCCAATTAGATTTACAAAGCCAATTGGCGTTTGAAATAAGGAGTCAAAGTAGTTAGTTTTGATGACCTTGAGAAGGAAAAACAGGAGTTTGTTAGCCATTCAGCACATTCATTTTGATGAGCAAATAACACAGACCTGCACACAGCTTTTGTGCTACTCAGACATGGCTGATGAATTCGTTACCAATATTAATCCCCTTTTAGGGTATAAGTACATGATCTGTGAAGCCATCTTGAACAGTCGCGGACAGAAAGCAAGCACACGCCAAATCGATGATTTCATTCGAGCAAAATATCCTTATTACCAAGACCGTAAGCATGCACGGAATTTTAATTCCTCAATAAGATTCACTTTATCAAGTAATGACTTTTTTGAACGTGACCAGGATAAGCTACAACACACCTATGGTTTCTGGAAGATTGCCCAGGAAAAACAATTTCTCCTGAAAGACGGCACTTATATTGTCGTGAAAGGCATATTTATTCCTAATGGCAATAGCAATGTATCCGCTACTACTGATCCGTTTGAATCGATACGTGCTGCAATATCTGCAGCCTCCATTCCTGAAAGCCACATTGTACAAGAACAAAAGTACTATGATTATGTACCAAGCCTTTCAGCTGAAAATGCATTGGAATGGGAACCCGAAGAAATGAACCTACCTCCCGACCAATTATTTGAAGAAAGCAGTGGCGATTCCTATGAGCGCTTCCTGGAGGAGATATGTGTCATACTGGATTCAGCGGTTGGGTCAAGCGTGGATGAAAATGCCTTGCATTTCTGGAGCGACCAGTTGCAGCCAGGCGAAGAGTTAATTCTAGAAGAATGGTAAATATAACAATCGTTATGCGTTGACTCTGCGTTTAATTTTTTTTTTTTTTGTAACCACCATTTTCACTTTCAATGCGTGGATACAGCGTAACATTGCAGACTGCATAACATGTAGCGATCACAAACAAATTGTTTCCTAATACAATATAGTAGAACCTGAAAGAGTAGTACACATTGCTGACGGTATACATATACGTACTTTCCTATCCCTTTAAACATATTAGCAACATTTTTCCATAACTCTAACACATACCTGTTTTGTTATCATGCAACATCTACAACATTGAAAACCGGGTCCACCACGTATGACGTGGGACCCTTGTCATGGGCCAAGGCGTCCTTAAAAAGGATTACGGATGTAAGTCCCGCCCCCAAGCGACGTGCGCACCTCAAAGCCTATTGGCTGTCATGTTTTGTTATAGTAACGGTAACTGCAGTGTGTGATGCGTGCGGCTCAGTGTTTGTAGGCGTACCCTGGGCGTTAGCCGAATGTTAATTGAGTGGGAGGAGTGTTAGCGTGCGTTTCACGCTGGCTTAACATGACGTCACACGTATTGCATTTGCGCATTGTGTTATCGGCCGTCCTTTCTGTCCAAACACGTCTGGTTTAAAAGAATACAGATGTACTCGTTTCGAATGATTTTAGTTTCATCTTCATTGTATTTGAAATAAAGATGTGATGTTTACTGGTATTTTCTACATGTATTGAACGCACAACGTTCGCTTTGTTTTGCGCATGCGCTAACAGTTAGTGGAGCCAAGCGTGAAGTGCATGCGCACACTAAGATGTGCGCGCACATTTTTCAGTATACAGGCAACGTTCACTTCATATACATAGTTATGGCTGCTACAAATGATAATAAAAATTACATACTGATGTACACTTGTAGTTGTAACATATAAATGAGTGACGTGTGTATGTACACAATCATATAGAGCTGTGTAACGCGTTGTCACGGATACATATATAGTAAGGTGCCATATTTGACCATCATGTGTTTGCTGTATTTCAGAGATGTCGGGGAAGATACAATCGGATCAATGTATGATTTCAGAAGAGTCTACCTTTATATGAGATGATTGTGAGGAGGAGCCACCGACTACTATACTACATATGGAACTAAATTTATATTGCTTGCAGCGCTTATTAACAAACAATTAAAAAAGTGATACCCTTATGCCTATATTGCATAAGCACTTAATTAACATAATGATGTTGCAAAATAGTGCCTCTTGAATTTTTCTTGAGTGTTCTTTAATGACTACTAACATTTTATGACATGGTGTGTTTTTTATATAACAACCATTCCCACTCTGCTAACACATTTGTGTATTCTATTGTGTAATGGAACGTATGACTGTCGAAACTATGTAACAATAATAATAATAATAATATGAGCATGTTCATGTATAGGGCTGCTAGTTGTACGCAGCGATTTACAGACACATGTTTCAGCCTGAGGTCCCTGGCCCGTGGAACGTACAAATGTTTTTTTGCCGCATGAGGCACAGGGAGATAAAGTGACTTGGCCAAGGTCACAAGGAGCCCACGCCGGGAATTGAACCAGACTCCCCTGCTTCAAACTATCAGTGCCAGTGTGTGTCTTTACTCACTGAGCCACTCCTTCTCCCAATGTAAAGGACACTTACAACCAAGTAGCCATTTAAATTTAAAATCTCTTGTTACATGGGTATGTAGATAAAATGGTTTGGGACTGTAGCAAATAATGTTACTGGCCAGATGTTATGGTCCCCTCCAATGCATGATGTTCTGAATATGACATCACCATCATGTTATGAAGTACGTTTCTGTGTATATTTCATTAACCTAACTAACTATAGTTTACGGTGTTTATTAATCGTTTAAAAATACATAGTATAGTCAATATGATGATATAAGCTACCATAATAAAGCTGGTGTTATCATTTGTCGGTGTTATACATGGATCCTACACCAATTGATAGAGACACAAACAGTTGTCTTAAAAAGTGTGTCTATGCTAGTGATGAATGTGCTCCCGTAAGTAAACAAATAAGTACAGTTATCCCCTTTTCTCCAAACACCTCTATATTACATTAATGGAAATTATAAGGAAACATACATAAAATGTGATGAAATGTGAGTAATCATTTTGTAATACAATGCACATGAAACCTCAAGAGTAGCTACATGCATATACATGATACAGAAAGTACATATATGTAACATTTGTGTTTAAACCAATATGTTGTGTTTTTAGTTCAAATAATTATAGGAAGATTGAGGTAGCCACATCTTATGAGAGATGTCAGCAAATATACATACCATGATCAGTCATACTGCAAATATACCTATAATGCAAAGGAACAATATATAAATTGCAAACATTGACATGCCATCTTCAGTACCGTAAACAACACATCAAAGTGTGTATTTGGTGTTAAATGTGCAACACCATGTATATTTAATGACATTCAAAATGTAAATCAGCCTGGTGTACACATCATCTGGATGTACATGTTACACTGCACCAATAACATTGTATGTAAGCATACTAGAAGCATGAATGAGTATGGGCATAATATGTGTTTTGTCTTAGCATAAGGAATAACACAATGCTAAAATATTATTGCTTTGTTACCCAAGTTGTATTGACATACACACAACTAAAGTATAATTGAAGAGGGATTCTATAACCTGTGCAACAATAACATACCGGTGCAAAATCCCTTTGTGCACACAGCAGAGAAAAGAAAGGTGTGCAACCCATATTCATCTGTGTCCTACCAGAAGGGTATATAAAAAAACATTGTTGTTAAGATAACATAATGTAAGTATAAAAGTATAACTTGGAACATATCTGTTTGTACTTACAAGAAAAAAAATGAATTGATGAGATTCTGGCGTGTCTGGCCACCACTGGCTGTTTGTTCATTTTCAGCAGCTACATGGGTGGGATGCTCGTCTACCAAAGCCTCAGCTAGGTCTGACTGTACATTGTGCCTGAGTGCAACATTGTGCAAAATGCAACAGGCAAGGATAATATCAGACACTTTTTGAGGCTTGTATAGAAGAGCCCCACCAGTTCTGTCCAGACACCTAAACCTGGTCTTGAGTAGGCCAAATGTCCTCTCTATAACAGATCTTGTAGATATATGGGCTGCATTGTACCTCTCCTCTGCTTCAGTTTGAGGGTTTAGCACCGGAGTCAAGAGCCACGGCCTAATTCCGTATCCTGAGTCACCTATAATGAATGGAGCACACATAAGCTGACATTAGTGATGAAATTGTACAATGCCAACATTCCTAAATACAAATGTGTTTTGTGTTAGAACATGTAAATGTGTACTCACCCAGCAGCCAACCAGGTTCAAAATGTCCCTCTTCGAACGCATGGAAGACTGAAGAGCTCCTCAGGATAGAGGAATCGTGACTGGAACCAGGGAACTTGGGTACCACATGCATTATCCTCATCGTGGCATCACATACCACCTGTACATTGAGTGAATGGTAGTGCTTACGATTGCGGTACACATGCTCACTCTGACTAGGTGCAATCAAAGCAACATGTGTGCAATCGATTGCACCCAGCACAGATGGTATCCCTGCTATATTATAAAAGCCAGTCCTGACTTCCAGCCACTCTGTTGCCTCTGTAGGAAAATGAATATAATTCCTAGCGCGTCTATTGAGTGCATAGAGAAACTGGGTTAAGGCCCGCGAGAATGTAGATTGCGAGACCCCGCCCACTATGCCCACAGTTGTCTGGTATGACGCGGAAGCAAGATAATGTAATGAGCACAGCATTTTAACAAGCCCAGGGACTGCACGACCTCTGGCTGTTAAAAAATCTAAATCTCCCCTTATCTCCTGATAAAGAGATAAGATTGCTGCTGAACTCAAACGATAGCGACTTACAATCTCCTCCTCACTCATCCCATCTAACAGGGTTCTCTCCCTGTACAGACGCGGACGAGGCACAACTTGTCTCCTCTGTCTTCTCCTCTGATCTCCTGTCCCTCTACCTGTCCCTCGGCCTGTCCCTCTCCCTGTCCCTGTCGTATCCGCGTCACTGTCCCTGTCACTGTCCCTCGGTGTGTCCCTTCCTTGCCCTATATCATTCTCTTGATCATCAAGCATGTCATAGAAAAGAATGTTCCTGCGTCTCCTAAACATTCGCAACATTTTGAAATGAGTAGCTGTGAATGAGCAGGTAATGGGCGTCCTTTAAATAGGTATGTGATGATGTCAGGTGACATAGTAAAATGCAAGGTGTTACATTAACATAATAAAGTACTTGTGTGGCAAGCTGTGTGTAGTTGTTGTTATAAGTATTTGTTGTGTGTATTCTGCAGGGAATGATGATATTTGGCAATGATGTGACGTGAAGCTTTGTACAAAGATTGCTTGCAAATAAATAGTTGCATGTGCAATGCATGTAAAACTTCTGAACGCAAGAGTCAGTCATGTAATGAGACAAAAAGGCTGAGATTGACGTGGGAAAAGTTTTGTGTAACATGTGTAATTGTCCATGTTATTGTCACATGTTGGCAACAATGAATAGTCGTGTGCATATGCATGCATTTCTGTAATGAGGATAGTTGGTATAGAATGAGTTTACAAGGTGTCCAAATGATGAATTACTGTACATGTGTGTATAAGTTAGGTTGAAGTGCTTGTAATGCTACGGTTACAATGTAAACATGCAATGTGATTGAGCATCCAATAAGTGACGTCATGAAAATAGGGAGGACCCAAACCTAGATGTAAACATGAGAAGACAGATGTACATGAAGGTTTAAAGATGCGTGACACATTACAAGCATTGTGTAATGTAAAGGAAGATGAATATACGGTGAATGTGTGACATGTGTGACATGTGTAACATCATGTAAATAATTGTCGCTCAGTTCAGTAAAATGTGTGATATGATGTGAGGTTCTCCTTTAAGAGTGTAGTATAGTATTTTCCCTTGACACATCATCACATGATGAGTAATGTGACCCGCAAATGCTGAAAACATGTAAAAGTCGAATGTTATGCAAATAAGACACGTCAGCTGTGACACAATGCAGGGAATGCCCCCACACTGTAATGCAAATCCCCTTTGTATTGTGAGCAATGAAACGTAAACAGTACTATACTGTTATACGTCCCCGCTCCATTGACTTCCATTGATGTACAGAAGATGTTTTTTTTCTAAGTGCCGTTCCGGCAGCCTTAGCGATCGTTCTCCCGTCCAAACTGCCAACTTTAGTTGGCGGGAGAAATCGGCCATAACATCTCAATTTCGTAGTGCCGATCAGCCCCGATAAGCTGTTTTTTTTTGTTGAATCCAGCCGATTTAAAAAAGTGGCGATCAGTGTCGAAAACAGGCTTATCGGCAGCCGACTGGCCATAACCAAATTATCGGCTCCGAAACCTGGCGATATGAAACACTTATCGGCGCTTACTGAATCTCAAACCCAATTTTGGCTATAAAATGGCCATATTTCCCTTATCAACGCTTACTGCATGAGGCCCCTAGTCTTCCAGCTCTCAGATAGGGACTGCTGAAGCATATGTCAGTTCCCTAAATAGGGTGCGGCCTGGTTGTTATTTTCTGCTCTAACATTGTTAGCTGATATGAAGCTGTTTTCTGTTTAAATCTGCCGGTTAATAAAGCCTACGTTTATTTCTCCTAAAAACGTCTCCAGTGCATTACCCTCTATGCCCACCTGCACAGGAAGACAGCAAAATGTTGGCCTTTATAAAGCCTCAGTAAAACCACAGCTTCAATAAGGATGACAATTTTGGACACAACTCCATAAAAAGAGTATTTAATACAAAGGGTGCTCAACTCCATCCTCCTTGGCCACCAACAGGTCAGCTTTTAAGGATATCCCAGCTTCAGCACAGGTGGTTCAATCAGTGGCTCAGTCATTTTGATTCAGCCACCTTTGCTTCAAGCAGGAATATCCTTAAAACCTGACCTGTTTGTGGCCTTTGAGGTCTGTAGTTGAGTACCCGTGATTTAATGAAAGTGGAAAAATAGTGGTTAAGCAGCAGCAGCAGCACATGTTGGATATTTTTGCACGTAAAATGAAGTGTAAATGGAAGGGAGTAGTTCAGAATTTTGCCACTGCATATTACCCTGAATATTTAGCACAGTTTCGGCGACCTTACCCCAAAAAGACATCTTAGAGCTGAAAAACTCAGGGAAGAGCAACCAAGATCATGCAGGGAATGGACGGTCTGATTTATGAGGAAAAAACTATCCAAACTAGGATTGTTTCTAGTACCAGAACTAGATCTACTACCCTTGAAGATTGCAACTGCATGTACAGTAGATATGTTTGGGAAAAGATTGGATATCTTTGTAGAGAGACGATAAGCAGGATTATTGCTGTTTATTGCCTTAAGTTAAAGTAGTCACAGAATTGATCCGCTCCTTGAATGCCATTAAAACAAATGTTTCTCTGGGTTTTATTTTTTTATATTCGCCTTAACTGAATAGCTGAATCAATATCCATTTATAAATTGCATCAGAACCTCACCCAGTTAGATAAGAAAAACTTGAACTCAATGTACTTTTTTCAACCTAAACTGGAATATTGGTGTATTAAAGAGAACTGAGAAGAATCTGAGAAGAATCTGAAATACCATTCAATAATGTTAACCGCCTCATAAACCAGCATTAAAAAAGTATGGATGACAGTTGTAATGAAACATTTTTGGGCTTCACATCTAAAAAATAAATTTTAAAAAATACACAAACTTTGAAGACTACAATAGTTTGTAATCTAGGGAAAAAATTTTTTTTTTGGAAAACTAGACTAAAGGTATTTGTGATCTGGGAGAAAATAGTATGCTCACTACAAACCTAAAGCTCAAATGGAAAAGACCACAGTTATTAAGTTGCAACCGTTCCTAAATTTACTTGCTAAATAAGGATATAGTACTTGGTATTTCAGGAATGTGAGACAGTCTGCTGCAGCGTTATATTATATCAGACACCAGGAATGTATTTTTAAACGATTATAACATAATTTCTGAAAGATAGGGCAAAAAAGGCCCAAACAAGTACATTACATGGAAACAGATTTGGCATTTTTTTTTTTATTCCATTTTTGCTTTAAGGTTCCAAATACCAAAACTAAAATATAATCTAGTGAACTGAAATACACTGACCTTATTTATGAGTCACATGCTGTTTTAGATGGAAAGACAGTGGACTCCACAGATAAAGATGCATGTATTTTGATCTCAAGTACACTTAAACACCCAGAAAATAATGTGTATTTTTATTTCTAAAAGAACATTTTCCCTTATAGTATATAGTCCTAACACTTTGGGTCAAATACTTTGACCACAAGAGCTTTCACTATCATCTTCCTTAACCCTTTGGGTGCCCTACAGACATAGCTACTTAATCGTGGGGTCTTGCACTCCAGGGGCCCGATTATATAGTAGTTAGATCCTGCAGAATCTGCTGGTTTTTCTAGGAGAGATCACCTCGAATGCGATCTGTCACTAAGTGGGACAGAAGGGGGAGGACTCTTTCTCCATTCCGCCACCAGTGACAGAGCGACCACGTGTTCTCTTCAGAGAAGTGGTCATGTGATCGCTATTGCCAACGGGGCCGTGGTAATCTGCTGTTGAGGTCCCTCTGCACTTAAAGATTAAAGGGGCAGTTTCCCTTGCATGTTTATGATTGTGCATGCGCAGCTGGCACTCTTCAATCACGCATGCATGGCCGTCGCCAGACGCGCATGCGTGAGCACCAACGCAACCAAAAAACAGACATTTGCAAAACATTTGGGACACCGGGACAAAAAACAAAAAAGCAGGACTGTCCCGGTGAAACCAGGCCGTCTGGTCACCCTACCATTGACATCAACAGAGATTTTCGGCCAAAAAGAACCTGAACATCCACTTCGAGCAATATTGATGAAAAAGTGTTACTAAACAGCAAGAGATCCATGTCAACAAACTACTAGTTGTGGGCCTTTAAAAAAAAAAATAGCTAGAAAATAAATAAGGATGGTAATCCGCTTTAAAGAATATTGCATGTACAGTAGCTCACTTTTGAAATAGATCATATTGGGGGGAACTGCATATTTAAACATGTAATGCAAAAACCCATCAAACTAAATCTACCACATTTCTGGAAGGCTCAACCACAGCTCTGTCAATAATTAATTTGCATGAGCCTCACACATTAGGGCTCTGTCTCATGGTCTGATGTAGCATGAGGTAAATCTCACACTTAAGGGAAACCTAAAGACAGAGTCCCAAATCCTGCCCCCTCACGTCACAGCCCCGGCCTTCTTGCCATAACATTGCACGCTTGCTTCATAACCGCACCCGCCCATGTCTTAACCCTCCCCCTCTCATCATAATTCTGCCCCTGGCAGATGCTGCATCCCCCACTCCAGAGGCGAGAAGGTGTTATTCATATTTCAAAGATGTCTGAATCCCCGTCTCATGCTCATGAGTGGGGTACTCTTGACAGCTCTGCTACCGGGACAGTGCTACATGAGACAGCAAAATATTGGCGATAACTAGGGTGTTGTCCTGTAGATGTCACCTGTGATAATGACATGCAAATGAGCACATAAGCGTAAGTCTGCTGTTTTACACAGCTTTTATAACAAAGATCTGGGTTAAAGCATGGTCAGCAAACCCTGCTCTCAGGCAGCTGTTTTGACCTTTTCGGGTTTCATTAGTGTGAAGATGGTTACTGACCTTGCAATGTGAAGCTGGTAGTGGCAAAAAAACCAGGTACACAAAGTAAGTTATGGTGAGTAAAAATGTGACAAAACCCCTCCACCTGTGCAGTATACAGCAAATATAAATACCAGTTGTGAGCACATTCACAGGTCTCAGAGAGGTCCAGGGACCTGCCTTTCCCCATAATCTCTCAGCATACAATGCTTCCACTGCAACCAGGGATTTCTGTACACGGTGGTGTTTTTTTGTCACTTTTTTACGCACCATAACTTACTTACTTTACTTACCTCTTTATCTATCTTTTTGGTTACTTCCACTTAGCCTGACTATCTCATTTTTCAAGGATGTCATTAAATGTGTTTATTACCCTTTGTTTTTTTTTATACATCTAATGTTTGTCCAGAAATGTTAAACCCTATTTTAAAGTAATTTGTACGTTGCATTTGTATGGCAACCAAATGGTTTGGTTACAATCTTGGATCTTTTTTTAGACTTGTGTACCTGATAATCTACATGTAAATTGTCAGTTCCCACTGTCTTTCCTTTGATGTGTTTTGTAAGTAATTGTGATTATTAGCCAACTAGAAAACTGTTGATACAGTAATTATATAACATTAGAATTAAACAAGATTTATCAAGAAAATAAAAATGTATTCATTTTTTACATTAACCGAATAAGTAAAATGCACTTTATTTAGGTTGTGACTCAATCTTTCTGAAGAATCCAATTGATGTTTCTGTTCTCCTGATACATGGAACCGTCCCTTCCACAGACACAAACTCAATAGCTTGTGGGACCCATCATCAAGTGGGCTCATAAGGTTCGGACTGGCCAAGTCTCCCAGAAATTACATGGGGACTAACTAAATCCTGAGTACACCCCCCCCATCCATCCCTCACCCTTGGTAAACTCTCCCCTCCTACCTCAAAAAGTCACAGATCGACTGCTCTGGCGGTGACTGCTCATGCTTATATTAGTCTCAATCTCATAATCTGGAGTGGGGGGATCGTTGAGAGCTGTGTGTATGTATGAACATATGTATTTGTTCATGAGTAGAGATGGGAGAAACTGTCAAAATTAAGTTCCTGACATTCCGCCACAATTCGCTCCACACACCAAAATCTGCATGCAGATTTCATACTTTAAAATTCAGGCGGATTCATTCAAATTCGCCATTGATTGCAATCCGGTCGGATTTTTTAGATCCCACAGATGCAGTGTGTGAGATTGTGTGTATGAGCGGGAGAGAGGGTTTGGGGGGAGAGGGGGTTAGTGGGGAGAGGGGTGGGAGAGCTATAATGACCTGGACAAAGTAACTTTTAATACATATAGAATAAAAAACAATGAGAAAGGACCTCCAAAGAGCTGCAAAATAGAGGATACATTAACATAATACAATGTATCCGTGATGTATTAACATAATTAAAAAGTTATACATTTATTAAGATACAGAATTAAGAGAATAATAAAAGAATACAGAAAGTCACAATAAGGATTATTGCTCTCGCGCTGTCCTCTTTAAAAGAGCTTCATCAGGATGATCAGGATGATGAAGCATTGATTGCGAAACCGGTAGGGGTCACGAGAGGCAGCTGTGCGTAGTCTCCCTTTGGCTGGAACGAGATCCCTAGGAAGTGGTTGCAGAGAGGATATCCTGCCGTGTGTTCGTGTGTCCGGACAGTATTGCGTCCACACTGAGCCCCTGCTGCCACTTCTTGCGGTTAGTTTCGTTCCCCTCAATTGGATTTGTTCTTTCTAGGAGTTATTAGACATCCTCAAGGGATGTATTTTTAACTCATCTAGTTGTTTACTTCACTGAAGTTATGTTTTGGTTTAGCATTTATAGGGTGTGATTTACCATACATAGTACATGCTTCATATGTGTATTTTTATGTGTTTTTGTTTTGTACATTTTATTTATTGATTGTCTTTTGGTCACAGTGACATTTATTAAATTTAATTTTGTGATATACCTTTTAGTAATCTGTGGTGCGCTTGTGTGTGTTTGTTTTGTTAATAAAAGAAAACATAAATTTAAAAAGTACAAGATCAGAGGGTGATCAAACCACAATGTGTTCTGGTCATAGTAGTTAGACCTAGTACTTATTGGTAATTTAAGCAAAATGATAAGCAATAAATGAAGCTTGTATATTTATTTTTGCAGAACAAAAACTCCTGATTTAGCACTTGTTTGATAATGCAGATCACAAAATGCAGTGTGTGAGTTATGTATATGTTTGCATTCTCCTAAATGCTTCCAGATGCTATAGCTCTTGCTCCTCCATGCATAACCTGTATGGTTGGTAGTATGGGGCTAACCTCGCGTTTTCACCGATCCATACACATATTTGTTTATGTTCAATTACTTAATAAAGTTAATCTTGTTCAAATTTGTGAAGTACCAATCATCACTCACTGTCGCAAGAGTATATACATAAAATGCCGGTTTTAAACCTTAGTAGTTACACCTTGATAAAGGGATTGCTAACCTGAAATGATTAGGTGCGTTACTTTTGTACCAAGGGCCTTATGTGATCCAATAAAATTCATGTAATTTTACCTATGTGAGCCTCCTCCTATTTTTGGCAGTGCTCTGCCTTGTTCCTATTTTTACAAAATGCATTCAATCACACGTTTGCTTCTTCAGAGGTACAGTCACCCTGAAAAAGATCTTCAGTAGAAGGGATTTAATGCCTACTGTACAATCTATATAAACGCGATTGCACAGATCTGGTCTAATAAGATGAAAATATATAATATCAAAATAGTACCAAGAATATTCATATACAAATAATAATAGTGCTTGCTTCTCAAACCGCAGTTATAAAACTCTCGAGTAGCAGAGGTGGCACCCATTACTTTTAACCCAGTAAAGTTGCTCATGTTCTGTTCATCTTTTATTTAACGTCACCTAGCCACAATAACTCGTAGCCCTCAGAACTTATTATTACTTTGTGCTTAAAATGCTTTCAAGGTTACAAATACAAGCAACAAATTATATATCCCTTGGAAGTATGCTATTAGTAGACCGTGTGCACTGCAACTCATCATCTGGTGTAGCTCACACTGCTAGAGCTGTGGCCTGGAAAAACAGTGGTTCTGTGTTCTATTCCTGTTGGGTCTCACACCATTCTAGTCATTAGGTTGGTGCTTTAGACTTATTATGAACTCTATGTAGTTGGTATGGAACTCCTATTAGAAGGTGTGGGACGGGACTGCTTTAAATATACTTTGCATAGTCATTAGCATATCACTCAGGTGTGCTCCTTTTTCGGCACAGGCATGACTCCCTAATTTATTTGGAGGGACGTTCAAGGGGATATATACCGTATTGGCCCAAATATAGTACGGCCTCACACATAATATGACCCTATAACTTTTAAGGTGTTCTAAATGAAAAATAAAATGTATTATGTTGCGCATATAATACTAGTACAGTTTTCGGAAGGACCTTTTAAGGAAAAAAACATAGCACTAAATTCAGGCCAATACGGTATATACAACTGTTGACTGCTAATAAAAGAAAAGAAAACTCCCCCCTCCCCCCCTTCTCTCTCTCTCTCTGCCTCCCTCTCCGCACATTGTCAAAAATTAATCCGGGAATAGATTTTTTTTCTTTGATCCTGAAAGAAAAAAATCTGGAATTCCAGATTTCCCTTTTGGAGAGTGATCCGCGGATCGAAGGAACTGCTCAATCCGAGGCGAATCTAAATTTGCAAAAAACATTTGCCCATCTCTACTCATGAGTAAAAGCCCTATTACAGGCATACCCCGCATTAACGTACGCAATGGGTCCAGAGCATGTATGTGTAGTGAAAATGTACTTAAAGTGAAGCACTACTTTTGTCCACTTATCGATGCATGTACTATACTGCAATCATCATATACGTGCATAACTGATGTAAATAACGCATTTGTAACAGGCTCTATAGTCGCCCCCCTTGTGCACAGCTTCGGTACAGGTAGGGAGCCGGTATTGCGGTTCAGGACATGCTGACAGGCGCATGCGTGAGTTGCCGTTTGCCTATTAGGCGATATATCCTTACTCGCAAATGTATTTAAAGTGAGTGTCCTTAAACCAGGTTATGCCTGTATACTGTAACTTCCTTGTCTCTTCTGGCTCTATAGCAGGCTTTTACAATCTGTTTACCCCTGTGGGACCTTGACACCCCAGTCTGACACGGCTTTAAGGACTCCTTTTTAAAATAAGTGACAGGTAATGGTTTTATGCATTAATAAAAACGAGGGATACAAATCTGTGCCTTGGTATTGTTTTTTCTGTAGCTTTTGCAGATATGGTCGCAGTCCAAAACCTATTATACTGCATACAAATTCAACATTGCTATGTTTATTTAGTGAGTTTTAGATTACAATCATAAAAAAAAAACATAATTTCACTTACATCAGAAAAAAAAGCAGCATATAATGCATGTAAGTTAGTATTTCCATAATGCCAGTTAAAATATTATTAAATAAAATGTTTGAAATGCAGAGGTTTTGCTCAGAAGAGAGTTTTAACTTTCTATATCTCAAACAAACTTTGCAAGAAGGATTTGTGCTTTCACTTTCATTGTTGACAATTTTGGTCAACTATTCACATCACCTAAGTGGATGTCAAATACAATGATTCACATTCCTTCTGTTATGGTAGAATGGCAGTAGGGGTGTTCCACATTTAAAATATCTCTACTGTGTAATATAGAGTTTTACCAACCATATATGTTCATAAAAATAGGTTGTTAGTTGCAAAAACACAATATGTTCTCCGTGTGAAAAGAGAGTGGTGACCTGTATTTTATATCTACTTATCTTAATATGGAAATTACAACATGAACAGCGCTATTTCACTGCCAGCAGGTGTCCTGAAGAAGGTGTTAACGCTGGCACCAAACTTGATAAGTAACATGTGAGGTTAAATGTAATTTTTTTTTTCCTTTTCTATTATGACGCTTGATCTGCCAAGTTTTATTTTCTACTTTGGCCAAGATGTAAAGTCATATCCGAGCCAGGCAGCAGTTATTGTATTCAGAAATCCTGTCCCTGATCCAAGCCTCTGATGGAGAGTCCAAGGTCTTATCCAAATTGGACTGCTGTGAGCCAATCTGCCCAAGTTTACGTTTCTGGAGGACATTTATCAAAGGTTTACTCCAGGTTTGCTTGAGTGAAAAAGTTTACAAAATACATAAATAATAGTAAAATATCAGTGGTGTCAATTAAAATGCATCAGAGCAAAACTGATCACATGTTAAAAAATCTCCCCCAGTCCCCAGCAGCAACAAAACCAGAATCTCTTCAGTGAGTGATTTCTATCACTGGCCCCTAATTAATGTAATGGGACAATGCAAAGTAAACAATGGATCAACCATTTTGTGGAATTGAAAGTTGATGCATAGTAATGGCTGCATTTCCTCTTGACCTTTTTGTTATTGTAATAAATGCGATACAGTTAATTGCCTTTACGGCAATGCAATTATCTAAGCCGTTCATCGCTCTGTTCTCCGGGGATCGATCAGTGAAGATCCTGCTTCCCAGGGCACCCAAAATGGCTGCCTATTTAACAAGAAGTGGTGTAGATTCCTAAATAGTTGCTATAGCAACCCAAGGAAGCTTAATACATTTAAAAAACATCTTTACTAAGGGCATACAGAGTGGGGGAAAATGCAGTGAGTATTATCTAAAACACAACTGATATACAGTACAGTATCATTAAAAAGAACAAACATATACGATTTTGAAATGCTGCTTTAACCTGCTTTTCACTATATCAAATAGGTAATACTGGCTGTGGGTACTTACCTCTAAAAAAATGACGGTGGCAGATAACATTACAGGTAAAAACAGTGAAAGCAACACAGGCTAACAAAGTCTTTTCACATTGGTACCCTGATTCTCCATTGGCTGCATACACAATTCCATCACGTTTAATAGGCAGGCAGTAATCAAAAGGTTATAATCACAAAGAGCTGTGTTTCAAATGAAAACACAAATAATAATTGCGAACTGCAGTAGTTTCGATCAGGGACTACCGCACAGAAACTCCCATTCACGTCTTATAAATCTAACTACTATCTAACAACCCTAAATGATTGGAGGAAAATGGCTAAGGTAATAATAATTCATGCCACTTTTCTCCCAATGTGGCTCAAAGCGCTTCACAATTACAGTATAGCATGTAGAAACCAGCACACAGTCATTTTTACAGACACAGTCCCTGCCTAGATGAGCTTACAATCTATGTTCCTGGAGCCCAAGGTCGCAAGAATTGAACCAGGTTCCCGATTCAAACTCAATGTCATTGTTTACAGTCAGTGACATTACTCACTGAGCCACTCCTTCTCCCACTATCCTGTATATCCAAGCCACTGCTCCACTATCTCCTCCTATTCCACTATACAACCAGTCCCCCCACTGTTAGCTGACAAAAGTGGGTAAAATAGATGCAAGTATTTTGAAAGACTAATCTTAAGAGAAACAAAGTACAGCTCAACCCCCTTATAGTGCTATGCTTGGGGTCCAAAGAATCACAGCGCATTATAAGTGTATTGCGTTAGAAATAATGTACAATTGTATGCATTGTACAATAAAGTATTTAAGATACCAATAATCGTGTTGTAAAGTATTCATGAACACGAAAATTGGAAGCCACGCTTGCATCGTGTTATAAGCGGATTTGCGTTGTAACGGATCGCGTTATAACGGGGTTGAGCTGTAACATGATTTGATTAACAGCAAGTCAGTGCATAAATGACAAGTCATTGTGATGGAAAATCACCAGCTGTCAAACAAAGAGGATAATTGTCAATCACTTTCTCCCTTTCCCATTACTAAAAAAAACATCAGCTTCCTAAAGTATATGTGAGCTTTACGGCGCTGTCATGGACAATTACTTACTGTCTTCAACCAGTGAGACTTTGTTGAATTGTATTAGACCAGTGTTGAAGTGGGGTGGCATGAGAGCTACAGTATGCAGTTTTAATGCTGCAGTACTTTACTAACAAACCATGAGCACCATTACTTTGTATGTCCACTAACACTGTAAAGAAAACTTGGAATTATTTGAATAAATGTACATATTTCTTTTGTCATTACTATTTTAAGCCACTTTGACCACTGACTAATGGGGTTATGCATTAAAGTCCCCCGCTGCAGAAGTGAAGCAACAATTAGCGCAAGGCTTTTCAAAGACATTTTTTTTTCTGTTTCAGAAAACGGGCAAGTGCCTATGACGTACCAGATATGTCATAAGAGCTCTGTAATTATTCATAAATGTGGTGCTACCTTTTGCAGCCAGGAGAATTAGGGACCTCTGTAACAAGGCAAACGTGGTGCAGAAAAAAACTGCACCACGTGTAGCCAGAACTGTTTTTTGGCTACCAGTCTGCCCTCACTGGCAGTAAGCCCTGGTAAGAGCAGGCCTGCCAGTACTTATCATGGGTTTTTCCCACTGCCAGCAGTGCCCTTGAGTGACAGGGGGAGGAGGTGGAACCAGGCCTGGGAAGTCGTGATGTCATCAGGTTCGGCTTCCTACTGGCTCGTGACGAGGAAGCAGAAAACTACAGAGATAACCGCAGCTCCTTCGGAGGTTTTTCTGGACACAGGGAATCCCCGTAGCTAGAATTAATGGTGTTCAGATCCTGAGACCCAGTTTCAAACCTGTATTAAAAAATGGGGGGGTGGGGGGAACGGCTTGGATTACTCCTTTAAAGCTGCAGTTTAAAAAAATTAATGTGCATCAATACAATCTGCACACTGACAAGTGATTAGCTAAGTTGCCTATCAATCTGTTCTCTTATGATCGATCAGCGAAGATTCGGCTCAGGTGTTCAATAAGTGCTGCAGAAGAGGACCTATGATGCAAAGTTGTGTGGAAGATCATGTGACCAGGCAGTCACTAGATACAATTGGTGCACTGCTAGAGAGAGGGCAGGGCTCAAGAGCCAGAGCCTGTCTCAGAAAAGGAAGGGGATGTGACTTTGTAAATAGTTGCTATAGAAACAAAAATGCTTGTTACATTAGAATACATTAAACTGTCTTTAAAAAGTGGGGTTTTTTTTCAAACAAAAACTGCTCCAAGCATTTTCTCATAGTACAGAACTGGTTAAAAAAAAAAAAACATACACGAAGGATATTGCTTGAATTACTACTTTAACAGAGAGAAAACGTATTATGATGCACTGTTCCAATTTGACTCCAATATTGTGTCACATGTACCAAACTCGTTGCACAAATTCCTTACGGTGCACGTTTTGAAGAAACAAAGTTAAAGTCACCTCAGACCTGGCAGATTTTTTTTTGTGGCTGTAATTGTAAAAGGCTGCGCTTATAGTGCCGGCAATGGAGGGGCAAAACAAATGTACTGCTGCCGTCACGTGCGCTTATAGTAGAAGCGACGCGAAGGGGCGACTGACCGGCGGCTTGGTCGCACTCGCTGGAAGTCAAGTCAATTTGATTTTTCCAGCGACCGCATCGTGACATCACCGTCGCATCGCTGTCACTATAAGCGCAGTGAGACACAGAAGCATTCAGTTTGTTACATCTAATTATATTCTGTGCGCCATGTAACTCCTACCTAACCCAGCCAAACACTAACTAACACTCGGCAAAACACAAGCTGACCCGCACGTTGCAAAAAGTGGCTTGATACTGTACATGGCAGCAAAGAGGCGTTACACAAAGCAAGCAATTTGTTCTAAAATTGCCTTAGTGCAAAGGCCCACACTATGGGTGCTAACCATGTGACAGGATACGAGTTCTACAACAGCCATCTTTGATAAGGGCAAAGCACCTAGCACTAGGATCCCACACACCACCGTTTGCCAACAAGTCAAATCTGAAGTCATTAATTTTTTTTTTTAAGTATTATAACCACATACGCTTCTTCCCCTGTACATTCAACACATATATAGTATTTTCACATTCGTATATGTGTAATAAATACGGGGAATTTTAAAAATAAGCACAAATTAGATGAAAACTATTAAAACATTTGAAAGAAATGTCGGTGTTTCCTTCGCGTCTGTTTCTTTTCCGAGACGTAACTCCTATGTTACGGCTTTCCGGTTAAGAACTCAGTAAGTGCAGTCCTGCCCGAATCAAACATGGCGACGGCCGCCTCCGCAGTAGGTCAGAGGCAGTCGGTTCGGTCGCTGCTCTGTCTGCACGATGCCCTCCGCTTTGCTGGTGGCGGCGACGGTGGCTCTGGGCGGCGGAGTGATCCTCTTAGCGCGCCGGCTCCTGAGCAGCAGTAGTGTCAGGAGAGGGGGATCCGGCCTGATGCTGCGGGGGAAGACCGTGATCATCACGGGGGCCAACTGTGGCATCGGCCGGGCCACGGCGGCCGAGCTGCTGAAACAGCAGGCCCGCGTGATCCTGGCCTGCAGGGACCGGGGCCGGGCGGAGGAGGCGGCTCGGGAGCTGCGCAGTGAGGCCGGGGACTGCGGGGAGATCATCACCAAGGAGCTGGACCTGAGCAAGCTGCGCTCTGTGCGGCAGTTCTGCCGGGAGGTGCTGCAGGTAGCGAGCAACATACACCCCGTGTATTATTATTAATAATATCCATAATTATGTGTAAGGATCTTTATTAATAATAATATCCATAATTATGTGTAAGGATCTTTATTATTAATAATATCAATAATAATGTGTAAGGATCTTTATTAATAATAATACTAAATACATGTTAATAAGACTATTGGCAATAATTACCTAATATTATTATTGATATTGTTAATATTAATGTGTAAGGATCTTTATTATTATTATTATTAATAATATCAATAATGTTTAAGGATATTTTATTATTATTATTATTATTATTATCATTAATTGTGTAAGATCTTTATTAATAATAGTAAATACATGTTAAGAACAATCTATATTGGCAATAACCTAGTATTAATATCCAATATCAATAATAATGTGTAAGGGTCTTTGATAATAATATTAATACAAAATACATGTTAATAAGAACAATCTATTGCCAATTATAGCCTATTATTAATATTAACAATATCCAATATCAATAATAATGTGTAATCTAATAATAATATATATATATATATATATATATTAAAATATATATATATATATTAAATAACATTTCATTCTCGATGATAATGTATAATTCTCTCAATCATAATTTGTATTTATCACATTATCAATAATGTATAATTATCTCTATTTTTAATATAACTTGAACTTGTCCTTGTCAAAATGGCTTCCTCAGGGGTTTCATTGTTCTGATTCTCAAATGTTCATTTATAGATCTCAAAAACGGTGCAAATTAGGTAAGTGATCATCTAATTGATCAAAACTGATTACCATACTTGTAATTGTTATCAATATTCATAATACAGTGTTGCAATAATGATAAAACTAAAATGTAACATTCTTTAATAAAGCATCATTAAAAAACATAGTTAAGAGCACAATGTTATTCAAACTAATGGATTCCACTAAAAGAAAAGTCAATAGTCAATATCACATAATAAACTTAATTTTGTTATTGGTGGCCTAGATTTTTAATCAATTATTTAATGTAATTTTGGCATAATAAAGAAAAGATATAGATCTTTAGCTAAGATACATGTAATCAAACGACTATAAAAATATTAAACATTTAACATTGAGAAATAATGATTATCCAATTAATTAATATTAAGAATATTACATTTTAAAAATGTATGCTGATTAATTAGAATACAATGATGTAGTAAGGAGATAATTTAATGAATATATAAATCTAAAAAGATCATAAAATAGATTGCAAAACGGAATAGATCATAGGAATTAAAAATTAACCATATAAACCCAATTGTATTAAAAAAAGACACATTAATTAAATTAGCATATTAAAAAATGTCAACCCAAAAAAGAATTCAGATCAAAGTCTGTTTAATCCCAATGGTTTTTAATTACAATATCCAGGGAGTTTCTTTCTGAGAAGTCTCTCTATTGCCTCCCCTCCAAATTTGGAGGAATACAATCAATACCTTTTAAAAATTAGACCATTTGGATTTGACTGTGAGATTGTTTAAAATACATTGACACACTGTGGGATTTCAGCCCTATTTTAATACGGTATTACGGATATGTTCTAATATTTAGATTTGTAAGTATTCTGAGCCACAGGGTATATGCTGGATATAAGTATGGCCAGATAGCTGAACTCATCCCTCTTTAAAAGCACCACAAGTCCTTTAGTATTTTCTTAGCTTTATTGAAGGAGTCACAGAAATGAAAGGTACTTGCAGATGTGGTGGTGTGGGTAGAGCATGCTTCTGTAAATGGAGGTGCTTGTAGTAAAGAGAAGGTCAAAACAAATAGCTTTGCCAGGGGAGGTAAGATAAGTGTATTCACAGGAAGTATGTCACAATTGCCACACAGGAATAGCCTGAGGACCAAACTACCTGTGAATACAAACAGGGGAGTATGGAAAAGTCCATTTTAACTTGGAGGACTAGCGATGTTGCCAGGGCAACCAGCTTTTAGCAGACTAGAGAGAGGAACGTATCATAAATGTATCAATTCCCACATGCACTGGGATTTACAGATGCAGGGAAAGCATACAACCAAATATAAAGGGCTAGCTAGCAGTCAGAGCTGCAAAGGGGGGAGAGGGGGGAGACAGAAATGAACAATCCTGTTCCAGGACAGTAAGAGTCTTATAGTGAGAGCAAGGATTTGTAGGCCGCACGGGCATTCTAAAAGATAAATCACAATGTTGTATTACAGTTAATCAAGTTGGTCATTAAAAACACTTGTTTTGTTTGATGTAAAGCTAGTTGCTCTATTTTGACCATAATCACAAGCCTTACAATTAAGGCAAGTGGATAGCCTATGGCAAGCATGTCAAACTCAAAGGCTAACATGGGCCAAATAAACAAGGTTTAAGTTTATGTGGTAATAAGGGAGGGGGGGGAGAGGTGGAGTAACCCCGCTCAGCCACTAGGATATGAGAGTAAGGACTGGAGAGGGTGCTATCAGGGATAAAGATATGTACTGAGAGACAAGGAGAGGATCCACAAGATGCACTCACTGGGGGTAGAGCTAGGGTTTTAATTAGATTGTTTTTCTTGTTATCATTAATAAAATGTATTTATTTTGAGCTCTACCCCCAGTGAGTGCATCTTGTGGGATCCTTTCCTTGTCTCTTAAGTTTATGTGGGCCGCAAAAAAACAAAAACTTAAATTTTCATAGAAACGTAGGTTTATTTTGAAAAATACAGTGTGTGTGCGCGTGTGCGTGATGACCTCACTAACCGAACCAAAAAAAAAGCCAGATGTGAATGACTTCTGAACCCATTAACCAGTGTCAGGATGCCCCCTCTTAACAATTTCCAAAGCAGCAATCCCGCCTGGGATCTTACCTGATCCGCAGTCCCTCAAGGTACTATACTGGAGGGGAGGTGTTCCCTACCTGTCTTCCGATGTCTCCCGTGTGAAACTTGAGAGTCAGATCTGGAAGAAAGCAGAGTAGGTTATTTCGGTGTAGGTATAGTGCAGTTAAGATAAAACAGAGAGTGGCTGAGGGTGGGAAAGAGAGAGAGGGGGTGGGAGAGAGAGAGAGGGGGTGGAGAGAGAGAGAGGGGGTGGGAGAGAGAGAGAGGGGGTGGGAGAGAGAGAGAGGGGGGTGGGAGAGAGAGAGAGGGGGTGGGAGAGAGAGAGAGGGGGTGGGAGAGAGAGAGGGGGTGGGAGAGAGAGAGGGGGTGGGAGAGAGAGAGAGAGGGGGTGGGAGAGAGAGAGA
The DNA here is from genome assembly GCF_040206685.1 of Ascaphus truei. Classification (NCBI taxonomy): domain Eukaryota; kingdom Metazoa; phylum Chordata; class Amphibia; order Anura; family Ascaphidae; genus Ascaphus; species Ascaphus truei. The sequence continues at coordinate 373,984,451 of NC_134486.1, read as the reverse complement.
GGGGGTGGGAGAGAGAGAGAGGGGGTGGGAGAGAGAGAGAGGGGGTGGGAGAGAGAGAGAGGGGGTGGGAGAGAGAGAGAGGGGGTGGGAGAGAGAGAGAGGGGGTGGGAGAGAGAGAGAGGGGGTGGAGAGAGAGAGAGGGGATGGGAGAGAGAGAGGGGATGGGAGAGAGAGAGAGGGGATGGGAGAGAGAGAGAGGGGGTGGGAGAGAGAGAGGGGGTGGGAGAGAGAGAGGGGGTGGGAGAGAGGGAGGGGGTGGGAGAGAGGGAGGGGGTGGGAGAGAGAGAGAGAGAGAGGGTGGGAGAGAGAGAGAGAGAGGGTGGGAGAGAGAGAGAGAGGTTGGGAGAGAGAGAGAGAGAGGGTGGGAGAGAGAGAGAGAGAGGGTGGGAGAGAGAGAGAGAGAGGGTGGGAGAGAGAGAGAGAGAGAGGGTGGGAGAGAGAGAGAGAGAGGGTGGGAGAGAGAGAGAGAGAGGGTGGAGAGAGAGTGAGGGAGAGAGAGAGAGAGTGAGGGAGAGAGAGAGTGAGGGAGAGAGAGAGAGTGAGGGAGAGAGAGAGAGTGAGGGAGAGTGAGAGAGAGTGAGTGAGGAGAGAGAGTGAGGGAGGAGAGAGAGAGAGTGAGGAGAGAGAGAGTGAGGGAGAGTGAGAGGTGAGGGAGAGAGAGTGAGGAGTGAGAGAGAGAGAGAGAGTGAGGAGAGAGAGAGTGAGGGAGAGAGAGAAGAGTGAGGGAGAGAGAGAGAGTGAGGGAGAGAGAGAGAGTGAGGGGAGAGAGAGAGAGTGAGGGAGAGAGAGAGAGAGTGAGGGAGAGGAGAGAGAGTGGAGGAGAGGTGAGAGAGAGTGAGGGAGAG